>NW_021820598.1:142823-389633 GCF_901001135.1 Rhinatrema bivittatum | reverse complement strand
GAGATGTGGTGACAGAACTGCACCCAATATTCAAGATGAGTTTGCACCATGGAACGATACAGAGGCATTATGATATTCTATTTTATTCTCTATTCTTTTCCTAATAATCCCTAGCATTCTATTTGTTTTCTTGGCTGCTGCTGCACACTGAGCAGAAGATTTCAACATATTATCAACGATGATGGTTGGTGACTCTCAATGTGGAACCTTGCATTGTGTGGCTATAATTCCCTAAATGCATCATTTTGCACTTGTCCACATTAAATGCCATCTTCCACTTGGATGCCCAGTTTCTCAGTCTTGCAAGGTCCTCTTGCAGTTTCTCATAATCCTCTTGTGATTTAGCAACTTTGAATAATTTTGTATCATCAGCAAATTTGATCATCTCACTCATCACCTTATTTTTATATCTGTGTTTACATCACATCATATCTCATAATGACAGGGAATACATGGCATCTGCCAGTTTAGGAGGGCATTTTACAAAGGTTTTACACATGTAAATGGACTTTTGAAAATTGCAATGATATATGCCACTTTTACGCCTGTAACTCCTTTGAAAATTACCTGCATAGATTTTAATTATATTTGTTGTACTTCCAAAAAAATCTAATTGAGGGAATGACAGGATCACATAAAGATCATCTAATATCCACCAGTTCTCCAAAGAATAATCTACTACTACATTCAAAATGTTGTTTTTAAAGAAATGAGAAGATAATGGAGGAGGTCTATATCATGAGGACAATTTTCAGATTCATTTAAATAAACCTTAAATAAATAAAATAAAATAAATGTACCTGTGCAAATAGTGATTTATGTGCATTAATTGGGTGCCTGAAAATTGCTCCCTCTCAAGCTAAAAGTAAGCGCATTGTTACACAACTTTTAGCTGCATGTAGAGGCTGCGTTCCCAGGGTTCGGTTTAGCTTGGGGAGAGAAATAATGCATGTAGATTACATTTTCAGCTTTCTGTGCATTATTTTCAGTGGAAAAAGTAGCTGCCCAAAGAACAGGCACAGATGACCGTGGGTGCTTTGTAACGTGCAACAAGTTTCACTGTGATTGCGAGCATGCTCTTTCTCATCGAAAACTGGTACAGAATCCAGAGGTGAAAATGCCCTTGAATTGTGTCCCGCTGTGGAGAGTTCGTAATAGCGGGTATCTGCCAGAAGTGTGCATCTTCCTTTCTTCTAGATCTGAAAGCCAAAACTCAACTGGGAGTCTATGCCCCTGCACCATAAATGGTCCTTAAGATCCTTATCTACTCTCATTTGCTCTGATTTCACATTCAGATTCAGAGCATGCATGTCTACAGAAGCCCCTAGAATTACCAGTACAAGCAGAATGAATAAAAAGGTTGATCCAGTCCCCATTTGTGCGTTCTGCGTGTTGCATTGGCTGTATCCGTCCATGTGTTCGTTTGTCCAGACTTGATGTCATAAGCGTCAGCAGTGTAGGACTTATTTGTGTAAATCAGGTCTTCCATATGTAACTGTCGGCACGGTGGAGGACTTCCATGCTGTTCTGTCTAAGCTAACTAACTTCTGCGCAGGGGCCAGCTGCTCGAAAGCAGGAATCTGGGGACCATCTTGGACAAAACAAAGTAGGCCGATCGCAAAGAATGTGTTTGGAACGTCACTGTACTTCCAAAGGGCGTATACATTTCCATACCTGTTTAGGAGAGAAACTGTGCCCTTTAACAAGATGAGCTTTTTGTGGGAGTATCACATCAGAATTTTGTCTGTTCAAAAACTGTAATAGTGTAGTACTTCTTATCTGTTTACTTGCCATCTACCCCCATATCTGCATATCGTATCTGAATATATCTAATACTTCTGTACTGAGTGCCGTGTTACTGCATCCAAGCTATCCTGGGTATACCTCTAGGAAAAGGTGGCCTGTCAAGCACTCAAAAGCAATATGTTTTAATTTATATATTTATGTTTAGAACTTAAGTTTCAGCTGTTCCAAGATAATATACTTAAATACTTTTTTTCTATTTTAATCTTCATAAAGTAAATATTTTATAGCGCAATTATACTTATGTAGGGTCTTACTAGGTTCCTGCTAAGATCTATTCATTTAAATGATCAAGTAGCAGTGTTGAGATAAGAGGAGCATATCACATGTTCCTCAGCTCCCCCTTATGGGCTGCTCCCATCCTTTATAAAAAAGCAGAGAACCGTGGTGAGAGTATGGATTCTGAAGTCTGGTTTTGGAGAAAGCGGGACTGTTCCTTTTTACTTCCTGTTTTCTTATCCTTCTGATTTTGTTTTATTTATTTATTTATTTATTTAGAGTTTTTATATACCGGCAATCATGAAAACATATCTTGCTGGTTTACATCGAACAGGAGTGCATTATAAACAAAAACTAGAACTGTGGTGTCCGAAAGTACAGTTACATTTAACAAGGGTAGCCGAACTTGGAGAAGGAAGAAGAGAGGAGAGAAAAGAGATGGTTAAACAATATACAATTTAAATATAGTATACAGAATAAATGTTATATACAAGAGGAGTGGTGTTTTAGGAGTCATTGGAATGTGTCATTGGGTTGTGTCCGGAAATGCTTGTTTGAATAACCAAGTCTTAAGTTTTTTCCTAAAAGTTTTGAGGAACTTATCTTCCATTTCTGGATTTAGTCAAGGAAGTTACTTCCTTTTTTGGATTTGTTTGACTAGGTCAGATTTATTTATTTATTTTAATTTTTTATATACCGGCATTCGCGATGGGAGTCGCATCATGTCGGTTTACAATTAACAGGGTGTGACAAGAGGAGAAAAACTTAGAACATTAACATGTGATATAAGAAGAAATAGCAGTTACAATAAAACAGGGACCTAATGCAACTTGGAAAGTAAGGAAAGCGATAGAAAATTAACAATGTGATAAAAAGAGTAACAAGGTAATATACCGTATATAATAAATTTATATAATATAATATATAATATATAACATACCGTATATATAATATACCGTATATAATATACCGTATATAATAAAAGCAACATAAAAAACCTGCTCATTTAATGAGAAATAACATTATGGAGTTGTTAGAGTTTATGTTTACCCTGAGGGGAGGTCTTAGTTGATTTGGTTGAGAGAAAGTTCAATTTGTGTCTGGAAAGGCTTTCATAAATAACCAGGTTTTGAGTCTTTTTCTGAATGTAGGAAGGCAGGGTTCCTGTCTCAGTTCTGGTGGGATGGAGTTCCACAAGGTAGGTCCTGCTGCAGAGAAAGCCCTGTCTCTGAGCGTTGTATGGTGAAAGGTTTTGGCAGGTGGAACCTGTAGTGAATCTCTGTATGACTCTCTGATAGGTCTGGTAGAGGTATGTTTTTTAAATGGTATTTGGAGGTTAAGCGGAGAGAGTTGATGGAATGCTTTGTAGATGATGGTGATGGACTTGTATAAGATTCTATAGTGCACTGGCAGCCAATGTAGGTCTTTGAGAATCGGAGATATGTGTTCTCTTCTTCTTGTGTTTGTCAAAATTCTGGCCGCCGTGTTCTGAACCATCTGGAGAGGTTTAGTATGAGAAGATGGGAGACCTAATAGAATGGAATTACAATAATCTAACTTAGAGAAGATTATTGATTGCAGAACTGTTCTGTAGTCGTGGAAATGGAAAAGTGGTTTAATTCTTTTTAAGACGTGCAGTTTATGAAAGCAGTCTTTAGTGGTTTGATTAATAAAAGATTTAAGATTTAGCCGATTATCAATGATGGCTCCTAGGTCTCTTACGTGTGATGTTTGAAAGCCGGATGGAGGATTTGCGGTGAGGTAACTGTTTTCGGGGGAAATTATGATGAGTTCAGTTTTTGCAGAATTTAAGATTAGATTTAGACTGGAGAGGAGGTTGTCAATATTTTGAAGGCAATTTTCCCAGATTTTAATAGTTTTAATAAGGGATTCTTTGATAGGGATGACAATCTGGACGTCATCTGCGTATAGAAAGTATTTGAGGTTCAGATTGGTTAATAGTTGACATAGGGGTAAGAGGTAAATATTGAAGAGCGTGGGGGAAAGAGAGGAGCCCTGAGGAACTCCCAGAGTGGAAGGATAGAACTGTGATTCTTTGTTATGTATTTTGACTTTGTATCCTCTGTTTCCCAGGAATGATTTGAACCAGTCTAGTGCAGAGCCTGTTATTCCGATGTTCGCTAGTTGATTTAGGAGAAGGGAGTGATTCACGGTATCAAAGGCTGCCGATAGGTCAAGGAGTATCAGCAGGTAGGCGTGACCTTTGTCGAGGCCCATGATGAGGTAATCTGTCAGAGATATGAGAAGTGATTCTGTACTTAAGGATTTCCGGAAGCCGTATTGAGTGGGGAATAAAATCTTGTGATCTTCGAGGTATTCAGATAATCTGGTGTTGACTAATTTTTCCGTAACCTTAGCTATAAAAGGGAGGTTGGAGATTGGGCGGAAGTTGGAGGGCTCTTTAGGATTTAGATTAGGTTTTTTTAGTAGAGGTTTGATAGAGGCAATTTTCAGGTCATCTGGATAAACTCCTTGGGCTAAGGAACAATTGATGATGTCAGTCAAGGTTTTGGCAATGGTATCAGGTATTAGCAGCAGAAGTTTGGAAGAGATATGGTCAAATGGGTGAGATGAGGGTTTCATTTTCTTCAATATTAGCATGGTCTCAGATGTTGCAATGGGTTCGAAGGCTTGTATAGCAGTGTCTTTGCAGTGATGGTGGTATGTGTTGAATGGAGCTAGGGTATTCGGTTTTAGTAGAGATTGCAGGTTGGAGATTTTGTTACTGAAGTAGATGGCTAGCTCCTCAGCTTTTTTGTGCGCTTGGTTGAGAGGAATGTCGAAGGAGTTGACTTGTGTTAAGTTCGAGACGTAAGTGAAGAGGGCTTTTGAATCGAAGATGAGGTGGTGTATCTTGTGAGCATAGTAGTCCCTTTTTGTTTTTAACGTGGTGCTCTTGTATGTATGAAGCGCGAGTTTGTAGGCTGATAGGGAGGTCGGAGATGGTGCTTTGCGCCATTTATTTTCTTTTTGTCTAAGGGAATGTTTGAGTTTTTGCAATTGTTCGTTAAACCAGGGTTGTCTTCTGGATGCATTATGTTTAGGTTTTTTTGTTGCCAGAGGGCAGAGTTTATTTGCTGTCGATACTGTGATGTTAGACCATGATTTGAGAGCATGTTAGACCATGATTTGAGAGATGTCAGATGTCAGATGTTCTTTCGGAACCTCTCTTTGAGAGATTCAATCACCCACCCAAGGTTTAGGAGGAAGATCGGACATCTATCCGGTGCCCGGAGGAGAAGAGGAGTAGTAAAGGAGAAGAATGGCAGCCCACCGATGAAGCTGCACTTCAGATATGCAACGGACATTGGAATAGTTCCCACAGCAAGGAGTCAAAGGGACCAGAGAAGTGCGAGACTTGAATACCAAGACGTCTGATCAGAGGCATCGTGAATTGGGAAGTGAATTTGATCCATTAACCTGCCAGTTCAGACATCCCTAGAAGGAAGCTTTAAAACTGCTCCCTGAGCTGGGAGGGAATCTGGTTGGGAAAATACATTATGAAAGGAACTGCAGAGTCACAGATTTACCCTCAGTACTGTTTGTGTTATGGACTGTGTGAAGAAAAGGGCTTGGAACAGTGCTATTTTACTTCTTGTTATGGAGACTATGAAAGAATGCCCAGGACCTAGGAGAGTATTCTGCCCTCCCCACGACGTATCCTGGAGAAAGTTGGGGCTAGTGGATAGGTGTGGACTGGAAGATACTTTAAATTCCTAGATTTACCATGTGCCTTTGGACTCCTCATGTGGATCTTAGCCCAGGGGTTACACTTTAAGTGTTAGACCACCTATATAATACCTTCTCTGACACATCAAACTCTAACTACCCACACGCTGATCTCTGACACGCCCACATACACCCCGACAACCCACCCCTGATTCTTTCCAAACAAGAAGCCTTCCAGATCCCGAAAACCAATTAAACTACTGAAAGTCAAAATGAGAGTTTCAGACTTCAGTGAACTTCCTCCAGACAGCTCAATAGTCAGTGATCACAGAGAAAAAATGAACTTCGGCAGGAGGTCACACTCTCCAGTCCTTCTATGAATTCAAGCACTCAGATCCATCGCCATCCTCTTCTTCTGTAAATACAAAGCAAAATAATGTAAGATTTCTGCCTTTTGCTGGTCCTTTTTATAAATCCCATCTTTGTTTTTTTGCCTCTTCTTAATATGTCTAAAGAAGGTTTTATCTTCCTTTTCTTATGTGGAAAATGTTCTCCCCTGGGGAAGCAAGGGTAAAACCAAAGATATGAAGTAGGTCTGTGGCATTACAACAGGAAGGGGAAATGGGCAGTCAGTGGTGATTTTCTTAAAAAAAAAAAAAAAAAAATGTTAGCAGGTCATTGTCGTGCCTGCAGACTTTGTCTACCAACTTAGTTTTGTTAGCCGATCTACTGTACCGGGTCCTGAAATCTTGAATCCTGAAGTGTGCTCCTCTGGGATGTTAGCTCTTGGAAGGGAATTCGTTCATGCCTGAACAGCCCTGCAGTCCTGTCTTGGACAGCTGGCAACCCCAGAAATCACCAAAAAGACATCAGTCTGTGTAGAGCTGGGTATCAATTAGTCACTTCAAATACTTAGCCATTTTTAATCATCTTTTTATTCATCTAGCAATAATAATACCACCATCGTTATGGTTTAACTTCAGACTTTGTGTGCACTGAGACAGTGAATAAAACATTTGAGACCAGATGTTGGTGTTCTGTAAAAATGGGTCTGCAGCAGGACAGGATGCCTGCACAATTCTAATGAAATGCAGAGCCAGAGGTACAAGTACAGCGTCGGTGTTTCTCATCGTTATAAAACGAGGAGCTTCAAAGCCCTGCAGAGAAGTCTCTCGGAGCTCCTGGGGGATGTTAGGACGTGCCAGTAGCAGCAGGGAGCCGCGTTTTAATTGAGCCAAATGCTCTGCTTTTTTACCCCCAACGTGTCTGGCTTCAGTTGGTGAGTTGGCAGCAGGGTCAGGTTGTGAAGTGAGGCTTGTTAGCTTCAAAGAAGGAAAAGGGGAGGAAATACAGGAAAGAAACCAGCAATGTTTATTTCTAGGTATTCATTGGCTTTCAGGGTGACCTAGGATGAGATTTGTTTTAGCAGGAGGTTTACTCTTCCTGCAGGCATTAACACTTCATTGTCCCAGTGGGTTTGTGAGGTAGGACATTGTCTCCCCACACCCCACAAGCTTTCAGTCTCAACCAGAAGGCCAAGAAGGGACTATCTTCAACCTATGGCTCTGATCTTACACTTGATCTTTCTCAAAAAGAGCTTGAGAAGTCATTGAAGATAAGATTGTTTGTTTTTTTAAACTGAGATTTAATCCTCCTATTTCGGCCATGGTCATAATATACCGGTAATCATGTCCCCAGTGGGGTTAATTGGCAGGCTGTTGTCGTCCCATATTATGCATATTCTTAATCTTGGTAAAAAGGCCAAGACAGGACCATTGTTAACTCATAGTTCAGACCCTGCATCTGGTATATAGCCAAAAGGCCGAGAAATACTCAGCACATCAGAGCAGTCAATGCAGATCTAATACTGTTACACTGGATTCCTAAGAGCGGGTTACACGGAGTGCCTTGTCTTTCTTCAGCACAGTCATCATCATTGTTTATTCCAAGCTCTTCCAAGTGGAGAGCTCGTTTGCACGTCATTGTTTACATTCTTAGGCACAGTAAGATGGGCATAAAACATCAACAAGGAATCATCATGACTGCATCAAAAAGAAATACGAGAAAAATCCAACCAAGAAGTTCTTCAGAGTAAGGAACTGTAAGGTAATGAAAGCGCAGGTCTATAGTTTTAGTATGCTAGGATGGTTGTCTACCTTGGAATAGTTCCCGTGTCAGCAGCTAATTCCAGTGGAAATCCTTGGTCCGGTGGGCAAATGCAGAAGATCATTATAGTGTGATCACTGAGTCAGCTTTATCCAGTTCTGTGTTTTTAATGCCTGTCCTTGACGCTGCTGTGTTTTTCTGTTGTATCAGAAATAATTTCCAGAACCCTTGGGAATTGATCTGGGAAAAGCAAAACGGGACAGGATGAAAATACACCAGCACGCCTGCTTCCATCTGGTTGTATTAGATTATCACTGCCAGCCATGTGGGAGGAGCAGGTTCTTGTTTGCATCTCCCATGGCCCCTGCTTTTCTCCCGCTGATGTGGTGAAGAAACTCAGCCCCATACTTACACCAGCATAGGGAGTCCTGAGCAGCAGCAGCAGCAGGACATAAGGCTGTGGTCTAGGAAAATGAACGGCAAGCTAAGGTGCCAGGGATGTTTTGAAACAATTGTTTTCTGATAGGGTGTGCGTGCAACTTTTGAGCACGACACAGGAGTGGAGGAATGAAATGCAAATCCACTTCATTGTACAGCTTGTGGAAGTTTTTCCCCATGGCACCGCTGTAGCCATTTCTATAGCAGCCCTTATGTGCCGGCTGAATAGAAACAAGCAGGAACAAAACATCTGCAAAACGGGGGTGAAAGTATGACACGTGAGAAGGGACACAATAAAATGTACAATTTACACGGTAGGGCTCTCATAAAATCTGGGGTTATTGAACATTACCAAAGTATCTAATCCTAGGCCCCAAGGAAAAGAAGGAAAAGGTAAAAGAAAGAAATGTAAAAAATTAGAACAAAGAGAGACTTTATTTAATAATTTTATTTTTTTTTAAACCCCAAAATATGGTGAAACCTTAACACCCCATGGCTATATTTCTGCTTCAAGGGGAATTTTAAAAGAATATCTGAATGCACAAAAATGAAAAAAACATACCTAACCGTTAATAGGGTCGCTAAAATGTAAGCAGTTGCTGGGAATACAAATCTTTCACTGTCACTGGGATTCTTCGAAAATTGTTGAACAGTGAACTAGGCTCAGAGAGTGATCTTCACTGGTCAGGGAAACGTTTCCCCCCCCCCTGTGGTGGAACTGATGACCCCTAGGATTTCCACTTGGTTCTGGATTTTCAGGGCAGGTTGATCCAGCCCTAGTTTTATCCCGCTGAATACAGGGACTGCTGTTCTTAAAGAATGCAATAGGGGAATCAGAACTACAAGTCCCTGCATGCAAGGGGGTAAAATCAAGGCTGGATCAGCCGCTCCTGAAAATCTGGAGCCAACTGGCAACCCTAATAACCCCCCAAGTGAAATGGCTTCTTCGGGTTAACACCAGTTCACAGGCACTTCCACCTCAGGTGGAATCTAGTAGTAGAGGCATTCATATCCCGTGTGAGTTAGTCCGCAAACTAACTTACCCCTGGATTCCTCATTCCGCTATAAATATAACAAAATGAGCCACGAGGAAAAAAGGGGTTGGGGGGGGTGGGCGATAGCAGGCGGGCGCATCGTGGCGGTGCGTTTTCCGGTGCTGATGCGGGCGATAATGTGCGATTATCGCCCGACACGCTACAGGCCCCTAATTTTCCAAAACCCCGTCCAACCTCCTCCCTTTTCCCTAATTTATATTTCTGACTCGCGATGCGGTAGTTATCGCGTGCATACGGCGTTATCGCACGCGATAACGGCCCATCGTGATTTGAAGAATACCCGGCTATGTTTGAATATTGACCTCTCTGTTTACTGTTCATTTCGTATTTATTACCTAGGGAGAAGAAGCATAATCCAATCTGACCACCGTCTAGCAGTCTATGCACAGACCTTTCCCATATGCCTTGAAACTTATTGTCAGTCGTGCAGCACAAGAAAAAATGGCAACATGTTATACAGGTCGCCATTTTGTACAATTACAGTGGAAGGCCTGTTTTTTTTTTTATTACCAAACTATTAATAATTGCTTTTTCTGAAATACTGCAAGACACTTCCCAGTCCTCCAGTTGTGAAGCTCTTGTCTCAGTATTAAATATCAATTCAGCAGTAATATGACCCAAGGAAAGCCCATCGCCTACCTCACAACCCAAAAGTGCTCTCTGATTGTCCGCGGAATAAAGCATACACTGCACGGCTGAGCTCTGCCTGGAAGGTGGGATTCATTACTGCCAAATTCCTGTTTAATCATGTTGAGATGAATACTTCGTGACTGGAGGACTGGGAAGCATCTTGCAATATCCCCGTAAAACAATAAACCGCCCTTCTCTTTCTCCTTTTCTGTTCTTTGGAACAAAGGGTCAGGCATTTTGATTATTTGTAATAACCCCAGATGTCATGAGAGCCCCGCTGTGTAAACTGTAACTTCTATTGTGTCCCTTGTTGTCTCTCTCCTATTTGTAAATATATATTTATTTTATTTTTTTTCTATTTACTGCCCACATTTTCTAATTTGCTTCTTGATCATATTGTGGCTAGGGTGCCTCTCTCTTTTGTAGCCCTTTTCTGACTTACAGCACAAAAAGAATTTGCCTCTCGTCTCAAGAGGAAAGGAAGGGGGAAAGGCGAATTCTTTTCTAGTTTTGAATTACATTTCACTGTATAGCAGACCTGTAGATTACAATATATGAATGCAACCAAAATGTACATGCTGGTGTTTCCAAATGAAAGATGGTTTCTTGAAATACCAGCAAAGTTTTTCTTAATTTATGCAAAGTTTTCTGGAATGTTCTTTAAATCCAGAAGGATGATTATGTGAAGGTTTGTCACTTACAACTGGATCACATATTTGGAATGACTGGGTTCTCCACTCCTTAATAATTAGTATTGCTTTTTTAAGTTTTATAAAAGGAGAGTTGGGGGAAAGATAATGTAACAGGATTTTGTTGTTAAAAATGTTTCTTTATAGGTCTCTTTTTGTTCAGGGAAATAACGACATTTCTCTCCTTTTCTGCCTTTTTCCATTTGAAAAGATAAAAATAACAATAAAGGGCCGGATTTTCAAAAGGTTGCACGCGCCGGGCCTATTTTAAAAAGGCCCGGTGACGCACGTAAAGCCCCCGGGACGCGTGTACATCCCGGGGCTTTACAAAAGGAGCAGGGCGGGGACGTGGGCAGAGGCCTCCGCATGGCTGCTGGGCCGGGGATCATGCGCCGGCAGTTGGCCAGCGCGTGCAACTTACTTCAGCCCCAGGGCTGAAGTAAGTTTTAAAACAAAAAAAGTCATCAAAGGTAGGGGGGAAAGGGCGGGAGAGGAGAGGAGGGGAAGGTGAGGTAGGGGGTAGGAAAGTTCCCTCCCAGGCCACTCCGATTTCGGAGCGGCCTGGGAGGGAACGGGGGAAGGCAGCGCGGCTCGGAGCAGGCTCAGCGCACACAAGGTGCACAATTGTGCACCCCCTTGCGCACGCTGACCCTGGATTTTATAACATGCGCGCACTGCTTTTAAAATCTACCCCAAAATGTTTTGTTTTTATTTTGGTGAGGGCTGAAACCATTTATTGCCTGCAAAAAATTGAAACGAATAAAGCACAAAGCAAAAAAGCAAACCAATGACTTCTGTTCCATGCTTTGCACTATCCAACAGGAGCCTTGGGCCTGATTCCTGGCTCAAAGTCTTTCTCTGTCAACTGCAAGAGCACTTCCAGTTGTTTGGGAAAGGGAAAGCCAAGTCGTACCATGGCTCCTAAATCCGGTCCTCCAGAACCCCTCCCCCCAATAAGTCTGGTTTCAGGTGGCCAAATATCCCAGTGAACCTGCTCCATAGACTAAATACAAGCAAACTTGTCTCATGAATATTCTTCCTGGAGATTGTGAACACCAGGCCTGTTTTTAAGTTCTTGAGGACAGCATTTGGGACCCATGGATCTGCTGGTTGGTCAGGTAGCAGCATTGCTGGCGTTGCTGAAGGATTCTTTAGCGTGTTCTCCATGAGCCACAAGAATTCACCGCGTCTGTGTATGGTAAGAGATGAAGTGAAATATTGTAGACTGTGCATGACTGATCTTTTATTGAGTCTTGGATGGAAAGGGATAAGGAGAGCGGCTTTGCAGGAGAAGGAGAAGAAAAGATGTAAGAGTGAGGCACAGGAAGTTGAAGGATACTCTAGAATTGGAGCACAGGCGTCCCGGCTCACAGTCCCTCCGCTGCATTACCTTTTTCTGTAAGGTCTGCCAGTGCTCCTAGATTTCCCATGGTCTCCAAGAATAAAGATTAATTTTCCAATAGGTTAAACTCCACAGGAATGAAATTGCCCAATTGATCAGCCTACAGAGCTCTGTCTTTTATAGGAAAGAAAGCTCTGATGAACAATTGAACAATTCAAACTGAAAACAGCAAAGTTTTGTTTTGCCTAGTGGCAAAGGTTTTGAGTTTCTAGACACTCGGGTTATGTGCTTTCATGGTGGGGGTAATTAAGTAAGTACAGCCTTCAGTTTTTTTCAAGTTGATTAATCTTCTGTTGCTGTTATCTCTGCTAGTTTCTCCTAGAAAAGTGCAAATCAAGAGGTTTCTTCCATAAAAGCACAGATAAACTGGATGTGGTTGCATGGGGGTCATACTTTGCCTCTTTCTGTATTCTGAAGCATTCAGGGGAGCAGCTCTGATGAGATTAAGCAGCCGGAACCAAATGTTCTTCAACCTCCGTCCGCTTTCTGCACAGGAAGAGAAGCCACAGATTCCAGCCAGAAGCGATGGGACAGTGAGTAGGAATTAATATTTTGTGCTATTCTGGAATTTCAATGACAACCAGAGTTCATGCAGATGGCATCAGTCCACCACATGCCTTCAGCCATGATTTGTGGAACAGTTGGTTTCTAAGTGTTTCATATAAAAGTTGGTATATCACCAACAAATGTCAAAAAAATCAATAGTTTTAGAGCTGGGATTTGTTTTTATAAGCTGAAAATGCATTAGAAGATTATTTTTTCTTTTTAACAAAGTGGTTTTTCCCCTCGTGGCCCTTCTTCCTGCAGATCTAGCCAGGAACTGCACTGCACAGTCTCTGGGCAAAGAAGGCAGGATAGCAACAAGTGACTGAGGCTCTATGGGACTTATCACGTACAACCCTCAGGATTTTCAGCTCTGTAACTGCAGCATCCTTAACTCTTGTGCCACAGTGACAAACGTATGACCAGTGAGCATGAGGCACATACCAGGTTCCTAAAGCAAATGCAAAACCAACTAAACCTGCACAAATGTCTATTCACAGGTCCAGCTTGTGGTTACAGAAGAACCTGCAGCGATTCAGATCCGTAGATTGTAGTGCAAAATGATGCATACAACTCTTCCCCACAGGGTCTATGTGCACGACTTCCACAGACTTCCCAGAAAATAAATAGCCTTGGGTCTCTTACCTAGCATACGGGCCGATACAGTAAAAATGCGGGAGAGCGGGCAAGCGCCCGCTCTCCTGTGCGCGCGATACAGTATTTTAATTTATTTTAATTAGGGCCGGCGGTAAAAAGAGGTGCTAGGGACACTAGCGCGTCCCTAGCACCTCTTTTTTGACAGGAGCGGCGGCTATCAGTGGGACGCTCAATTTTGCCGGCGTCTGTTCTCGAGCCCGCTGACAGCCACGGGTTCAGAAATGGGATGCCGGCAAAATTGAGTGTCCGGTTTTTGACCCGTGAGCCGCGGGCCTATTTCAATTTTTTTTTTGTCTATTTTTTTTACTTTTTTTACTCTTCGGGACCTCAGACTTAATATCGCCATGATATTAAGTCGGAGGGTGCACAGAAAAGCAGTTTTTACTGCTTTTCTGTGCACTTTCCCGGTGCCCGGAGAAATTAGCACCTACCTTTGGGTAGGCGCTAATTTCTGAACGTAAAATGTGCGGCTTGGACGCACTATTACCCCTTACTGAATAAGGGGGTAAAGCTAGCGCGTCCAAAAGAGTGAGGCACATGAAGTGCCTCACTGAATAAGGGGTAAAGCTAGCGCATCCAAAACGCGCGTCCAATCGCGGGTTAACAGTGCGCTCGGCCCGATAGTAACCAAGTAAATGATGGCAGACAAAGACTAAAATGGCCTATTCATTCTGCCCAATTGAAACTCAACCTCCACAGATCTCTCTACCCTCCTCTCATATCTTTTGCAGACATGACCAAAATCCATCATCATGTTGGCCTTCCCTGATGCAATCAAACTACTGCTGTTCTGGGTTGTAATTGCTGCTGTAGGTTACCCCAATGCACTTCATTTCCACCCTCTTGCCACTGTGGATCCTCTGTGTTTATCTCACACATTTTTTAATTCTGTTCCTGTTTTTGTCTTCACCACCACTTCTGGAAACGCATTCCAGGCATCCACCAGCCTTTCAATGAAAAAATATTTCCCTGAGTTTTCCGCCTTAGAGCTTCAAATTATGACTTCTTGTTCCATTCTCTTCGTCAGTGAACACTGTACAGAAATATTTGGTTTTTCCTCATTTCCTTTTATACATGTTTCATCTTCTGCTTTGTCTAATAATTCCACCTTTTTCACTGATATACCTGACCTCATTGACCTGACCTCACTTGACCTCATATTCTGCTTTTTTTTCCCATACACACTTTTACCATCCTGCCTTCTTTTCCTGCCTCTTTCAGCTTTTACAGATATTCTTCCCCGAGTTCTTGCTCTGAGATTACTTCTGTTTTTTGAACGCTAATCATTTTGCTCTTTTTCAGCCACGTCTGCTGCTTTCCTTTTTCTCTTAGTTTCATTTACTTTCATGATAAGAAGATCAGTATCTTTGACATTCAGGATGTTGAGCTTTCAGTGGCTTCTCTCCATCTTGGTCATTGTATCAGACCATACCATCTGATCACTGCTACTCGGGTGGGCCAATACCGACACATTAGAGATGTTTCCTCCATTTGTAAGTACTGGGTCTAGTATAGCTCCGTCTCTCAAAGGCTCCATTACCTCTGAGGAGAGGCCTTGAAAGGATTCCAGGATCTCTCTACTTCAAACCAAGTCCTGCCGACAGGATATTCCAATCCACATCTAAGAGGTTAAAATCTCCCACCACCACCACCTCCCTTTTCGTTGCATTGGGCATGCTGGGCTTTAAGAGATCACTAGTGGCTTACCTTTTATACAGGTAGAATGTGCACACACAGGCCGAACACAGTCACTTTTGTCAGAAACAATAGATTCCAGTTAATTATACTGAGACTCTATCTACTGGTGTTCTTATGTCTGTTAGAAAGAGAGCAAGCTGTCAGTCCCGGGAGAGAAAATCTGTGAGACAGTCAGGGGTGGTTCAAGGCAATCTGCATCTGAGGCGAGGGATGAGATGGCGCTTCCTCCTTTCCTCACTGAGAAAGCCAAGTGTGTATTGGGGGGGTGTGGGGGGGGGGCAGTTTGGTCCCATGGAGTCTGACCCTTGTGGTTATCTGAAATGCTGGGGAAGTAGGGAGACTGGGAACCCTGATCCCCGAGGAGTGGCAGATTAGAGTATCAGTGATAATATTTCTAGGAAGCTGGCAACCCTTCCACACTCCCGAGAACCCTAATACGTGCTTCCCACCTTTCCCTAACATCTGCCCCCTGGTGATTTGGGAAATGGGTGAATGGTAGGGGCCTGTGTGTGGAGTACTCTCTCAAGGCCAATGCAAATGGTATTAGGTGCCCTTGGAGAATCTTTACCGCCTTGCACCACACCCCCTCCACCTGGCTGGCCCTCCACATGCACAATTACTAATTATGCATTGATTTTAGAATGTATTTATTTAAATATTTATATCCTACTCTATTAACATTTTTAGGCAGTTCTTATTATCCGCCTCTGTGACCCAGAAAGGGAGATTTTACAGGAAAAAGGACACTCACAGTACAGTCTTCTGTGGTAAAAATATTACTTACAACAATATGTGTATTTTATTTATATGTAGTGCTGCGGTGCCAACTAGAAAACCCTAGAAAAATGACACTTGGAACTCGTATGGTATTAGGCTTATTGTAAGGCGTGTTAGATGTGAGTTTAGTTCTCAAAACGTCATGAGTAAACAGAATTATCATTACAATATACTGGACCTCCTGTACCAAAACAGAACTAACTGCCAGCACTCAAACAGTAACAACCTTACCTATGAAAAGGTGACATTGCAAATATACCAGGCCCTAAAACACCACTACATTTCCTATTAGGAAAACAGAACAAATCAGGCAGTTATAGATCCCTACCCAGAAACAATAAGCTAGCAGAATACTTTACCTGAGCACACATGTGGAACAAGACAGACCCTTGCAAATACAAAATCAAGAGACCATAAAGTATAAATACAAATGTGCAGACAAAACCTGAACTGGAAATTGCAACAAGCCCGACTCTGTATGGAGTACAACAGTGTAAAAACACAAACATCACCATTCCTTATAAAACAATAAAATCAAGAAATATAACAAATTATAATAATAAAACTATATTAATAAAAAGAACAAATTTCAAAGCAGCTGATGAATAGCACATTTAATAATTATACCTTAAATCTATTTATTTTTTTACATTTTCCAAAATTTCCCAATAAAATATTTCAAAACAGCAGACACAACAAGTAACACCCAATAATTAAAATTACAAAAATTCTCCGCTCCCCACACCTGGGAACCTTTGATTTCCAGATGGTCTAAGATTGTCATGGATTAACAGGGGGAGAGGGTTGTTACATTCAAACTTTCTCCTCTTTTTCTCTCTCTCTCATACATATACACACACCTGCTCAATCACAGGAACATGCGCTCTTTCTCTCTCTCTCATGCACACCCACACACTCAGTCACAGGAATATGCTTTCTCTCGCACACACATAGTCAAAGGAACAAGTTCTAGTTTGCATACACACTCAGTTACAGGAACATACGTGGTCTCTTGCATATTCACTCAATCATAGAACATGCTCTCTCTCTTGCACACATGCTCAGTTGCCAGAACATGTACTGTCTCTCAGACATAGACTCGATCATAGGAATATGCTCTCTCTCTCACATACACTCTGTTACAGTAACATGCTCCCTCTTGTGCACACACACACATAGACCCACACATACAGTCACAGGAACATACTCTTTCTTGTGCACATGCTTAGTCACTGGAACATGCTCTCTCTCACACACACATACACTAAGGCTTTTACACATACATGCTCTCACACATACCCTCCTCTCTTACATACACTCTCTCTCTCACAAGTACATGCTCACACACACTGGCTCTCTCACCCTTAAGCACACACACAAGCTCTCACTTACCCTAGTAAACACTCCCTCACACATCCTCTCTCTCACTCAGTCCCTCAGGTGCTCTCTCTCATCCTCACACACTCTCAAGCCTTCCTTCTCTTCCAGGCCTTTTCTTTGAGGCCCCGCCAGGCCTCTGAGTCTTTTTGGGCTGCGGTGGGATGGCCTATGCTACAGCCCCACTGGACCTCGAGGTCTTCACGAGCTGCAGCCCCACCAAATATCAGTGTTTTCTTGGGCTGAGGTGGCATTCTCTTCCTGCCTGTGGGGCTTGGGAACCCTGTGGGCAGTTCATCTTCTAGCACTGCCACAGAATGTCTTAATTTAGCAGTGGCACCAAGAGCAGGATTCTCTTCCTTCCCATGTGGCCTGGGATTCCCAAAGGCAGTTCATCTTCCAGCACCAACAGCAGGATCTTCTTCCTGCCCATGAGGTCTGGGATCCCCTTGGGTAATTCATCTTTCGGCACCACTGCTGGATGTCATAATTTAGCGATGACACCAGCGGGATCCTCTTCATGTCCATGGGGCCTGGGCTCCCCACAAGCGCCACCATAGGACATTATAACTTAGTGCTGGCGACACTGCTGAGGTCTCTTTCTTGTCCACAGTCCTACAGCTGTGCTGCTGCCGAGGCCAGCATCTTAGATTTGAGGTGAATCAGCCACCATAGGGGTGTTTTGGGGGACAATTGCTGCCACCAAAAAATGTTGCCACCTGAGGTGGCCGCCTCACACTGCTTCATGATAAAGCCACCCCTGAAGTGTACCTTTTCTAAAGAGATACATACTGTCTGCGGTCTTAGCCATGCTAGCAGAAAGAGCAGCACAGCTGAACTGACCAATATTGTACTGAACTACTGACTAACACACACTTCTCAAGGGTTTTTTTTAATACTTTTAATAAGACTGATCACCAAAACAAAGAGTTTTTACAAGCTCTTCCTTCTTTCTTTGAAATCTGAGTACAGACAAAACAAAAACTTGGGACTGTTCAATGTTATCTTTTGCTTTCTACTGAAAAAGAGGAAGTGGTGCTGAGATAGGCTGCTTGAAAAACTGCTTCAACATAATTGGTTCTGCTCCTTTTTGCCCAATCCCCAATGGGCTCCACTCTGTCTGACTTAAAAATATGCCTTGCATTGCTTCCCCCATAGACTTTAATGACACCAAACTGAACAGAATGACCTAAAAGGATTTGGGCTTTTTCAAATGGCGTGTTATTTCACTTCATTTGCAATGAACCACACAAAAAAACATTATTTGTTGAGTTTTCCCATTTGATTGCAAACAAATGCACATCCTTAATAATCAAGTGGAATGGATGTGTGATTCATGTTGTAGTGGTACAAGCCACCATCTCCCAAAATGTTCTTTAATAACCTTATCACGTGATGATGATCCCTGGTCATACTTCTGGGATTGCTATAAAACTTTAGTGCATGCTACAGTCACTGTTTTACCAGCTATTTTAGTATTTAGGGCAGAGATGCATGGGTGAGAGGCTTGCATAAAATCTGAGGAGGGAAAGAGAGTATGAATGAAACTCTTATGAGCATCTTTTCTTCTCATATTGTCTGCTGCAGTATTGGAATCTCTGTGGACGCCTTCTTAAAATGGTTTATCCTGTAGCAGTTGTCCTTATTAATGCCTTGGGCATAATATGGTATAAAGAAACTCCATTTGAATCCCTTTAATGCTTGAATCTCTCTCTCAGCTACAGTTCTTGCCTGTCCTTTTGACTTTACGTTTAGCACAAGCTTGAAAGCTGATTCCTTTCTGAATTGAGAATACCTGTACTATAAGATGTTAATAACTGATTTATTGTCTTAGAAAACAGACATATTGAGTTTTGCTGCGTGCTTTCCTGTTGAAAAAGAGCAAAGCTATACCCTAGAATTTGCAGAAATATCCACTGGAATTTTAGATGTTTGTTTTGAGAAAGGGAGTGTTAGGACTTTTTTTTTGTGTCCAGCTGTATGTAAGTCTGAGTACAGTGCATGTTTATGGGTGGTTAAATGTATGTAAGTCTGAGTACAGTGCATGTTTATGGGTGGTTAAATGGGAAAGTTTATATATAGAGAGAGAGACTTTTTGGATGTATTAGAGTAGGTTTGACTGTATCTGTCTTTACATGGGTGTGAGATAAAAGTTTGTTATATACAAACCAAGGTTTTCCATCAATACAATTTGAAGAAATCTTACATAGCTTTTTTTATAGTATAGTGGTACTGAACTGGACCATTGCACTGTGCAGCACCCAGAGTTCACCAATGTTTACTGACAAATGCTCAAGCTTCTTTTTTTTTTAACCTCGGTACTCCTTTGATAAGCCTTCGTTTTGGGCTAGGTACGTTCGTGCTGCATTACAGCTTTCGTGTGTTCTTGAAGCAGAGAATGCGCTGGCAGATAAAGACCGCCAGGCCTGTCTTGTCTAGCCTTTTTCCTTATGTAAGGTAGCACTGTAGACTCTATTTGATCTCTAGCTTTGCCTTTCACTGGCACACCACCAGCGATCCTCTGTGCTTGTCCTGTGCGCTCCTGAATTGCATTTTTTTTTTTTTTGTGTGCCCGTCGCTTCCATTGAGAGGCTGTTCCATCGCTCTTTTCTCCGGAATCCAGCCCTACCATGACCCCTTGTTCTGGAACTTCCTTTCCACCGCACATTGACAAGCAAAGGGTGTGGGCATCCATCTCCCTGCTTTGTTTTTGCAAATGTTACAGCTGTGTGACAGGACATATTGAAAGAGCAGTGCCTTATCAAACAGCCTGTAAGGCAGAAATTAACAGGGTGCTTGGGTTGCGTTCCCTTATTCTGATAAGTTACAATACCATTCTTTAACTGCCTGGAATAGATTAGTATAATTACCAAAGAGAAATTGGTGAAGGAGCAACTTTTCTACAGGAAGAAACAATTCTTTTTTAAACTGTATAAAACAGCAGTAATGAGCTGGGTTTATCATTGCTGATTGGCTGTATAAAGAGCCCATCTCCTCCACCAAACCTCTTCAGCTGGCAGGAAATGGGTTTGCCTCAGACGTTATTGGTCAATGGAGGCCACGTAAGACCAGAAAGCCCCCGGCAGTGCCAAGGGATCCTACCTGAACTGTACTCTAACTAATCATCCTCTTCCAAATAAAACAAGATGGATCCAAGAGATCTAGTAACAGATGGAATGCCTTTAAATTGTAAATTTGAAAAGGATGAAAACAGGAATGCTAGAATGGTTCACGCGTGAGACATCTCATTCCTAAATAGGCAAGGCCATTTTCAACTGATTTGAGCTGGGGTAACGAAGCAGTAGCCTGGGAAAATTGCCCTCCCCCGCTGCAGGTAAAAGTAGGAGATCTGATTCACAGCACAGATTCTGGGGTCCGTGCCACAGAGGGGTGGGTCTGGGGGCAGAGGGAGGGCGGGGCCAGCAAGCAACTGCCAAGGATTTAATTTTGAAAAACCCACGTGTGCTTTACGTACCCCCCCCCCCGACTCTGCACCTGCTACATAAGCAGGCGCAAAGCGTACGGATGTGGACGGTACCCATGGCGCACCGGCTGGCCCATGAATGTTTGCGAGGGAAAACACCACAGGGCGTCTCCCTTTGAGAATTCTCTCGCAGGCACCGCACGCAATACGAGGACCTTCAAACTCGTCCCCACACAAATGCTAAAGTATTGCAAGGATCAAACAAGACAGGAGTTTTATAGAGGTAGCTGTAAAGAGGAAAGGTTTCCGTCTAGTGTAACCCCAAAGCCTGTGCTTTCTGTGCTGTTTTTTTTTTCCTAAACTCTCCTTTTTCTTGTTTTTTTTTTTTAATTGCAGTGTTAAACAGAGACAGCGATAGTGGGAGGAGCTCTCCAACCCCATCAGAGACGCAGAGGGCGGGCGATGGAGCAGCCTGCTTCCAGGAGTCCTCTTTGCTCCCCAGGAAGGTGGCGACGGGGAGCAACATTTTGTATTGATTTGGAAGAAGATCCCAGATGCCTCTTGACTTGAGAACTCAACCTTCGACTTTTGGGTTTTTTTTTTTTTAATATATTGAAGTTCGGCTCCATCCTGCCTCTGAAGTGTGAGGTGGTGCACAGGGATCTTCTGCATTTAAGCAGACAGAGACAGCAAGAGGGCGAAAAAGTTCCTGCCCTTATTTTATTTTTTGCGGTTGTGTTTGCTGAAAAAACACAAAAGAGTTTGGTGCCCAGGAGCCCGTCTGGAATTTTCAAGGGGAAGAGAAACTTTTGTTTTCATCAGGTCTGCACATGGGTCCTCCGGCTTCCTGACCTTGGATTTCTCTTCCTCATTGTAATCCTGTTTCTGTGGTGCTGTGGGACCAAGCGCCACAGGCGTGGGCATCAGGTAATAAACGCGGGCAGAGTCTAACTGAAGAGCACATAGTGGTGTGGCAGGCTCACTTCTTAATTCACTCCACTTCGCTCTGCCCCGAGACTGCCGAACTGTTAATCCAGTGACACTCAGAAAGCCAGGTAACAGAATGGGAAAGGTCAGAGGTGGGGAAGGGAGCAGGAAATAAGGTGAGTGCATAAAGTGCTGGCAATCCTTCTTCCATCTCCTCATAAGGACAAAGACTGAATCAATTCTAAATGATTAGAGGGGAAAACTAGAATTTGCAGCTCCTTTTCTTCAAGAGTGTCTGTTCAGTGACTGTTTTTAGGACTTAGGCCTAGCATTTTTAAGGGCCTGAGGTTCTGTGGGCAGAAACGGGTGTGCTCTTGTCTATGGGCACCTTCACGTCAGATGTTTTCTCTTTTATATCCGGGCTAATGGGACAGCTTTACTGCTAGAAGCCCAGGGGAGCGGCCACAGTTAATGCTTTTGTGCTGAAATTCTCTTTCTATGCACTTGTAGGCCGGCTTTACCAGTGTGAACGTTCAGGTTAGCTGAAGATGGGCTTGTCCTTTCCAACCGCTGAAATACACTAAAGAATCCTGCTTGGAAACCTTGAGGTATCTCAGACTGCTATGAAATTTTACAAAAAATGATTTGATTTTTTTTCTTTGCCAAAGAGAAATGAATAAAATCCCATCAGTAAATTCTAAATAGTTGAGAAGTTGGAAGAGTTCTTGCACTCTTTTACACCACAGTATTTTTATGGTCCATAGAACCGTAGAACAAACTTGTGTTGGACTCTGAAATCTGGATCCTGCTTCCTTCTGTGTTACCTCTTCACTGAAACCACTACGGCCACCCAAATCAAAGAAAGGATCGCATTGCAAACAACTGCAGTCTAAGTCTACTCGCAGGCAGCATAGGGCTCGTTCAATCACGCTGCCACTAAAGCTATCCAGTGGCTTATAGATTGGACACTGAACATCTGATCTGCATCTATACCAGAAAGCACACCTGAAACCATGTTTGATATCTTGCAGAACCATCAAGATTTCCTGTGAAGCTTTCTTTTTGAGTGCATTGACTCATTTTCTGTACATTTAATCTGCCGCAAAAATGTTCCTTGTACCTTTAAGTGATATTTTGCCTTGCATCTTTGAATACTAAAAATATTCTGTTTTATAATAGCGTCATGGATTTTGCTGTTGCAGCCTGAAACCTCACATGTATGTGCTGTTTCCTGTAAGTTGTAATTAGTTTCAGTTTTTCCAATTTGTTGTATTTAGTTTCAGTTTTACAATCTTCCTTTTGATTTGTTTATTCTCTCTGTCTTCTCAATCCTGCACTTTTGTTGCCCTGTTGGCTTTGTTTTCCCCTCCCCATCTCCTTGTTCTATTGTATTTTCCGCTCATTTTGTTAAAATGTGAACCGGCATGATGTCTCGCACTAATGCCGGTATATAAATGCTGTTAAATAATAAATAAGCGACAAGATGTGTCACTTTGTCTTGTGATGGGGATCCTGTAATATGGTTAGAACTACCAGGAAGTGCCAGTCTAATACGGAGTGCTATATGCCACACTGTTTGATATTATCTTTATGTCCTGTGACATTGGAATCTTCCAACACCCGCCTACACTATTGGGTGCGTGCAATGGCTGCAGCAATACTGAAAATGTACATAGCTGCCCTTCTATAACAAACCTTGGTTATAATAAATTGAGGTCTTGCTCCCTAAGTAACTGTTGTATGGTATTTCTTGCAGCCAGTTTTTCTGTATCAAACTGCCTGTACTACAAGTTTGCTGTCTCCCGGCCCCCTTCTTATACGAAATTGTGACTTTCCTGCGTTAAAGTAGCATGGTTGCCAAGTTAGTCCACTTGGATACGTACAAAATAAAGGTCAACACACAAACTGTGTTAATGGACTAACAATACATTTGTGACCAACCTTTGAGAGCTGCTTCATCAGGCCGGTACTGAATGAGCTAAGGATGACAGTGCTGAAACCAAGAGCATTGTCTTCCCTTCTATGTGCCAGAGACCGCAGTGAGATAATTTGATATGTCATTTTCCCCATCAACTTTTCCTGCCTGTGGCTATCTCTGTATCACCCACATGTTGCTTCTGGCTCTGTGCGTTTGGATTACAGTGGTACACGCTGGAGAAGATGGTTCTGCCGTCCGACGTAGTGAATAATTCCCTTGCAGCTGAAAAGCAGAAGGCTAAACTCTTATGGAAATGGGAACAGGATGTTTTTTTAAATTCTTTTTACTGCTGCTGGCCATGATTCATTTAATAAGCAGCAATACACATGGAGAAGTCAGAAAAATGCACACGGACTTTCATTTACCAAGAAATAAAATGTGCTGTGACTGAGAATTCCCTCTGATTTTTCCTGCCTAATGAGAAACTCAATGTACATCCTTAAAAAAAAAAAAAAAAAATCTTATATTTAAATCATTATAGGCGATAAATCTCTGCTCTCTTTATGTGCATTTTCTGCTACTATTAACAGCCAACTAGAGTGGAGCAGGGCTTCTCCAACCTGTCCTGGGGACCCCACACCCTGTAGAGTTTATGCCAAAATTTACCTCATGCATATTCATTGTGGATCTCCTTAAAACTCTGCAGGGTGTGGGATCCTCAGGACAGGTTGGAAAAGCCCTGGAGTAGCATATCTGTACTGCACAACATAGAAACCCTGTACAGAACTGTAGGCCGCCTTGCGTTATTTTGGAAAGGCGGCCTACAAATCGAAACAAATAAGTCAGTCCCTTTAAGCGCGTTCAGCAACACTTGTACGTGCAGCACAAGGAAGGAAAACCTGAGAAAGATCCAAAAACCATTCACTTGGCTTTCTGTCTTTCTGAAAAGTCAAAGTGAATTTTTCAGATCAGCATCACCTGCAAGCCTGTGGATTGCAATTAAACCTAAGTCCTGTGTTGCTTCGACTTTAACCTTTAATTCCCAGTCCCATTGCTGTATGCCAGGGGCGGGAGGGGCTTTGCTCATCCCAGTTGAACCCACATGGTGCGTCACTATTGTCCGTCACCCTCAGAAGGCCAAGGGCATATCCCAGGGCTACTAATCCCTGTGGGTCAAGGAACATTAAGCCTTGAAGAAGGGCAGGAGGAAGAGAGGCTCAGCTGAACTTAGTATTCATTTGTTCACTGCACTCCGGGGTGAACAGATCAATCCCATTCAGGACTCACTGACAGGGAAAGGGACAAATCCCCATTCAGGACTCAGTGTGGCCACACTCCAGGAATGCCTTCAGCACCAGCTCTAAATTGTGTGCGAGTAATAAGTTGCCTGGACAAAATTTAGCCAGAGAACGAGGGGAAATATTCAGAACTCGGCTTCTGTTTGGCTAACTCCAAAATATTGAACTCGCTTAGGAGAGTGACATCATTGCTTTTTTCCCCCCAATGACTTTTTGCCATTAGTTTTACCATATTTTGCCTGTTCCTGTCAGAAATTTAGCGCACAGGGCCTGATTCATTAAGGCATCTTTCCCATCTTGTGTCTATAGAAAACATTTTGGCAAAGGTGAGAGAATTCTCACAAAATTATTTGCCAAATAAAAAATGTACTTTTTGTGCCCCTCTGCTGAGCTAGACGAACTTTCTCTTTTGTATGAACTGTTAACACCATTTTAAGAAACAATGAGGTTAGTTTAAAAAAACAAAAAAAACATAAAATGCTGAGTATGCTTGCGTAAGGTCATCCGAGAAGGTTTATACCTACCTAGATAACTTTGAAGCCTACTTGGCTATGTTTGAATATCACTTATGTGTGTTCCAGGATAATTTTAACCTTAATGGATATATTCAAAGACTATAACCAGTTAAATAGCAATGGAAATGTTAAAAAAAGGAAGCAAAAAAAACCCAATAAGCCTGGATAAGTGCCGACAATATTTAAAACTCAGCATTTATCTGGATAACTCTAATATTGTCCTGATAAATGCCTTTGAATGTCGACCTCATGTCCAGAACCAGCTACTTAAGGAATCAGAGCTTTCTCCCCCAAGACAGATGCACGTGTAAGTCTGTGCAGTGGTTCTGGAGATTCCATTTATTGAAAAGTTCAGTCAAAATTATGGGTTTTTTCCCATTTGTTTTGTCTCTTGGAGAAATGCTTTGTACATCAGACCCTGAGTGCCCTGGCCTTTCCTGCTTCTCTGATAGAAGTTGATTCCATGTTGTGTTGCCCAGATGTTAAGCATGGAAAAGCACTAACTCTTCTTGTGAGAAATGCCCTGGAATTCTCAACTTCCGCTTTTTTGTAAATAACGATATTGAGGAGGATAATAAAGAATATGCTACTTTCAGTCTTGTGCCGCTTATTCTTAGAGCTTAACAGAACTAACAAAAAACTGGTTGGGACAGAGTCTTTTCATTGTTGATATCAACAATTATTTATTACATCTTTGTCAGCTGTTGCCATCAATCTAATGGTTTTGTAGACCAGATTTAGTGATGTTTTGCAGGAATGCTTGGGGGCTTCAGGATTCTGGACTACATGGAAATTACCTGATGCGGTTATTATGAAATGCTTGATTACTTCACTCCCATGATAAAATGTTTTACAGTTTAGTGTCCCCAGTGACCTTGTTCCTAAGGCAGAGTCTCAGTTAGACCCTGAGTAATGTCTTCCAGCTGGAAACAGCCTGCCCATTCTGCCTTTTCCAGGTGATGCCACCATGGCTGAAATCCAGCACTCCCTCTCTTCTTCAGCTATGTGTCCTCCTCTGTCCCCTGCAACCTCCCAGACTTGCCTCTTGTTTTATTCTATTCAAAGCTGAAATTCTGATTATGAAGCACACATAGCAAGGGGCTGCGGTTTTCAGGCTCTCTCTGGCCCTCGCACAATGGTTCATTGCCATTTCACTCCATCAGTGACTTTCAGGAGTTGCTGCTGTCAATCCCTTTACTTCACACCATTATTCAGATGGACTATTCCCATTTCTGTAAAGGCAACACTCTTTCCGAATTTCTTTTTTTAAGCTTCATGTTTTCAAGACTTAGGCCCATTGATTAGGTCCAACGAACACCCACATTATATTAGTCCTAAATTAAGATCTTATTTGGCAATGAGAATTTATATTTTCATGGTCTTTAGATAGTGGTAGTAATTGAATTTTATTTATGTTTGCTGTTTATGCTATGTTATATGTGTTTACCTTTGTATCTACCATTTTGGGAGATCTAATGTGGACTGGGAAGGCGGTAATACACATAAATCAATGGTGCTTACATCTGTGTCATGCTATTTCTAGAGAAGCTGGGGTCTGACTCGTGTAAGTTTGATGTAGGATATATCATCCCATGTCTAGCAGTGCTATATAAATAGTAGCGGTTATAAAAGTTACTTAAAGGGGCTCTAAGTAGCTGTTTCACAAGTCATTCAGTGTGCACCCTGTCTGCGACACAGATGTCTACCATGTAAACTAGGTTCCTGTATATCCCCCCAAAGGAATAAATCAATTTTAAATAAAAACATTTTCTCTTCAACTTAGGGGATTCTGCCAGATCTACGGTTCCTGGCTGCCCTCTGAAAAATAAACCTTTGCCCCTCACTATAGAGTTTGCTAATATGGGACAAAATGTCCACGGTGTATGGAGAAAACACCAGTTTATGTCATCTTGAAATGTCCCTTAATAAAAGGCAGCTAAACAGCCCCTGGACTAGTTTCAGATGCAAAAGGCAGAATTTATTATAGTTTTCATTTACAAGGAAAAGTCAGGGGAACGAAGCATCGAATCACTGAAATGTAGGAATGTAGAAACTAATGAAAGCAAATCCATGCTGCTTTTTAGAAACACACCTGGTAGGAATGTAAAGTAAGAACGGCAGCACCTCAAGAAAAATGAAACTTATATAAGGGAATCGCCAAAATGCCCCTTACTATATGCATCAGAGTCTTCAGAGATGCTGGATGCAGGAGGTCAGAGAGAGTAGGAGGGTTTAGTGCTCCCTGAAACTTCCCAGCCAGAGGGATCTTCTAAGGAGTGTGTTTAACATAAGTCACGATCCCGCTTTGCCTCATGTTCTCTTTCATCTGATCTTCCATCCTGGGAAGGTGGCTGAGGCTCGGGGTCAGAGCCCTCAGGCATTCCAGGAGTTAGGGAGAATTTCTCGAGGTGCAAGGAGGATCCTGAGATGGAGCGAATCAAAAAAAGGTGAAGGGGAGTTAGTCCCATGCTCTTTGCCTTTCACTGAAGATTTAGGCCTTAAGCTTGACAGAGTGGATTTCTGGTTGGAGTCAGAGTAAGGACTGCCAGACTGTGAGATCTGCTTTC
Organism: Rhinatrema bivittatum; assembly: GCF_901001135.1. Classification (NCBI taxonomy): domain Eukaryota; kingdom Metazoa; phylum Chordata; class Amphibia; order Gymnophiona; family Rhinatrematidae; genus Rhinatrema; species Rhinatrema bivittatum. The sequence goes on along the minus strand of NW_021820598.1, from coordinate 361,900 downwards.
AGAGTTGGTGCTTGGAAGGACTGCGGAGATCTTCACACCAGAAAGCAAGTACCAAGGCGAGCCCTGGGAGGATGCCAACCTCCTAAGAGTACGTCCGAGCAAGTGGGTGATGGAAGAAGAAAGACCCCAAGCGTGTGAAGATTGTGCAGCGACTGTACCTTTTGCACTGTTTACTGTCTTTGGTTTCTGCTGTATGGATTGCACTGTTCTTCAGTGTGTACTCTAAGGATTGTTAGCATCTGCATCTGTTATTCCAGTAAAGGATATATTTGTGTGGCAGTGCGTTATTTTTACCGGAAGGTGTCAGAAGACCCCCCCCCCAAAAAAAAAAAGCCTAGAAAGACTTTATTCCCCCCCCTTCCCCCTCCCCCCTCCCCATCAGGAAAGAGCCCAAGGGTGCATGAAGCAACTAATGCCTGACGGATCCCAAATGGCCCCAGAGTTCCAGGTGCAACAGGAATTACACTTAATCTAGAGGGAATAGCAAATGTATATTCTGGTACAGGGCTGGCTTTGACATCCACAAGCAGAACTAGGGGGGGCAGAGAAGAGCCCTAAAGAGAGTGGGAGCAGATTCGCCTTTAGCCCGGGTATTTGGTGGCCCTAGGCAGTTGCCTCTATTGCTTCTGCCTAAATCCGGGCCTGTTCTTGTAACTATTTAATGAAACGAGCACAGACGATTGATTAGTAGAACTGGAGATAATTTACTTGTACCATTAAGTTTCTTAGCAGTTTCCTGCTTTCTGTCCTTCAGCCCTAGATTCCTGTTTCTAAGGTGAAGCCGGAACATTTTATAAAAACCGTGGGATGAGTTGCTTGCCCCACTGTCTTTCTGCTCTGCATATTTATGACTTTTTCCCTGAGTGAGGGGTGGTCTGAAAGCAGCAGGACACCTCTGGCATTCACAGGATATATGAAGTGCTTCATGGTCCCTCCCTTGGGGGGCCACATGTGAGAGTAGTACGTGACAGCTGAGGGTCTTAGCCAGCGTAGGTTATTAAAAATGATGAATACAAGGAGAAAACTCATCCGAGCGGATGCTGATCTGGTCAAGAATGTACAGACTCTGCCGCCCAACTCCTGTGCGACTTCCACAGAGGCCCTGAATTGCAGGGCACGTTCTTAATGCTGCTGAAGTCCATGCTCCTGAAGTCTGGTGCCTGAGCATCGGCACCAGATACAGGAAAATCCCCTCCATGTCCCTTACAGAGTCATTCTGGTCTCAAAGTTACTGCTTAAAATGTAAAAGGAGAAATGCTACTGCCAGGAAGCTTGGGTTATTCTGTTTAGTTTTTTTTCCCAAAGCCTTTCTTTTTTGAACTGTTTATCTTTCTTTACAGAGCCTCTTTCTTTACTCCTTCCCATTGGCGAGCCTCCGTTCGCAGGCTCCCGTTTCTAGCTTTCTTCTGTGTGCAGGCCGAGGAGGAAGGCTGCATCTCCCCGCAGTTCTGCATTTCACTGCTGCTCTTCCATGCTATACCCCATGAACAGTAACTGACTCCATCGCCAACATCTCTCCCCCTCCTCCCAGCCCTCCAAGGCCGTGAGAACCAGTCCAGCAGCTGCTCTGGCCAGGCTCATGAGGCAGTGGTCAATCTGTGCTGCTCAGCAGGAGGCCTGAGTTTGATTCTAACCATTGGGCTAAGAGCCAGTTCAAACCTTCGGGTTTGTTTTAAAAGAACACAGTACAAACGGTGACACACGGGGCTAAGGCACATTTGATTGAAATCAGATGTGAGTGAGTCCTGTTCTTTTTGGCGGAAATTGAACCAAAGCATGTTAAGTGGCAGCGCATGACTTGACTTGGTTCCTGTGTGTCTCATCAAGTCTTGCACTTCCAGAACATGCTGAAGGAAAGCAATGATGAACCAACTTTGTATTCTTACAGTTTAATTTAACTATAAGGTATTGTTTTATAGTTTTTTAGTCTGGCTATTTTTATTTATTTTAACATTTATATGGCATCCTAAACCAAATTAATTACATGTAGGTACGATAACCTCTCTGTCCCTAAGAGCTTACTGTCTGAATGGGTACCTGTGGCCATAGGTAACTTACTCAACGTCATGCAGATTGTCTGTAGCAGAAGCAGGAGTTTAACTCCGCTCTTCTGGTTGCCAGTTCATTACTCTAGAAACTAGGCCACTGCATCTTACCTGTTGTACAATTTGTTTTCCTTACTATTTTCCTGTCATTCAAGATGTCACACCTGGGTGGCTCTGGGTTCCCTGGCCAGTACATAGGCTGGAAGAGCTTCTCTTCCGAGGTGCTCAGTCAATACCTGGACACAGGGGTGTAGCCAGAACTGAATTTTTGAGGGGGCCCATGTTTAACACGGTTGGGAACTGTGCTAGACCCCATCTTCATCCCTGAGCTAAATGTGATGGGGCACAAGCCCTGGAGTCTACCCAAAGCTACATGCCTAGCAAGCAGCAGCTGACCTAGTACAGGTCAGGCATTCATCTTCCTTCTCTCCCGAGATTTGAGCTCATCACCTCCCCGTTATGTCTTAACCCTGCTTGCCCTATCTGACAGGGACTTACATACCATGGCACTATTTCAGAAACATGTGGACAGCCTGCTTTATCTTCTTTTAACACTAGTTTAGAGGTTTCTTATTGGTGGGTTACTTGTCAGGTTTCATTGGGGTTGGTTCTGAATACAAGTAGCCTACCCTGCTTTGTAATGAAATAGAGAGAGTGTCTGGTTTTAAGATTGCAATTTAGTGTCCAACCTTTAATATATAAACTAAACATTTATGAAAGACAGGAGTTACTAGTTCAAAAGATAAAAAAAATAAATAGTTAATTATTAAAAAAAAAAAAAAAAAAAGTCAAAAACAGTGCAAGCAAATCTTGTGCAAAAAGCACTCCTAGGTATTTGCTTAACAGGATTCAATTAAAGGACTGGGCTAACATTAAGTTAAGCTTTTCTTGCACAAGGTTTGCTTGCAGAGTAATTTTTAATGGCATTTTTTTTCTCTTTCAGTAGTTGCAGGAAATGAAAGCTTTGATCAAAGAATGTTCCAGTTCAAAATTTTGGAAGAAAACTCAACTTTTCTCCTTTTTTTTTTTTTTGCCCTTTTTCCTCTCTATTTTTGCTGACTCCTTTAAAATCAGACCCTGTCAGTCCTCAGGTGCATCCCGAGAGGGAGGGACTCATATGCAGTTCTGGGGGCTATGTCCTGGACTCATCCTCACTCAACCCTGATGCAGGTCCTCCGTAGTGGGGGAAGGATAAGACTTCCAAAGCCCTAGCCGTTAGGTAGACGCTGACATTGCAAGTGTAAATAAAAAAGCTGGGCGCTGGATGATGCTCCAACATAAAATGCTTCTGAGGTAGTTGTTCAACATGAAGAAGGTGGCACGTGATACAAGCTTCTCTGGTACGTAACTGAAAGCAGAGATGTGTATATAAAATTTTGTTTGGTTCATTTGTTTATTTATTTATACATTTTTATATTCTGCAGCTTTTATTTTTGTTACATTTATTTTATTGATGTATCAACAATAAAGTCTAAAAAACAGGAAAACTGTGGTACATCTGTTTTGATTTTATACATATATGTTGCCAATACAGCCCCAACGATAAGACACGATACCCAGTCATTCACCATTCACACCCTACAGCACATAAGTAATCCAAAGTAAAGTCTCCACCATCTATGAAACAGCCTGAAAAGGAGATACAGCTTGATAAAACCTTTCCCAAGCTCGTTGATAGTCTCTGATTAGAGGTTTTTGTATATATTTAGCATCTAATTGTTCTATTTGTATTTGATCCAACATTATTCCACAGCTTCTAAAAACAAATCTATTCAGTGCAGATTACACCTTAAAACATTCACAATTCGTTTTGCCATGTTTTTGTTTTTGGTACTTTTTTTCGATTCGTTTCAGGAGTTTAAATGCCACTTTGAATTTTATGTGCAGAATACATGTATGCCCCATAAATGATGGGATAGGGGAGATATGATAGAGACATTTAAATACTTCCAAGATATCAATGCACAGGAAGCAAGCTTCTTTCAACAGTAAGGAAGCTCTGGAACAAGGGGACATAGTGAAGAGGATAAACTCAGGAGTAATCTAAGGAAATACTTCTTTACAGAAAGGGTGGCGGATGCATGGAATGGGTGGAGACAAGAACAGTATCTGAATTCAAGAAAGCATGGGACAAGCACAGGAGAGCATGGTAGTGATTATGCAGCTGAGCAGTTGGTGTGAATGGGCAGATTAGATCGGCCATATGATCTCTTTCTGTTGTCACATTTCTGTGTTTCTATGCAACTACTGAAAGGAACAAAAATGAAGGCTCATCCCTAACTAAGAGCAGTAAGTCTGTGAATATGAGGATTCTTTCTTTCTCCATGGTTGGAATGTGAAGCTGCCTTGGGTAAACTAGAAAGGGTTCTCCTATCCTTTTAGGGATTCTCTTGAAATACCTGGGATCCACTGCTCGATCCTGAACTCTCCTGCCCTCTCTTGTGTATTGGATGGACACCTCTGCAACAAGGCACACCAGAGTAGTGGCTTTATTCCTCCTCTCTCCTCCCAGTCGTGGCATTAGCTGGCTATCCATGCCTTCTTTAACCAATTGCCAGCTTTGCAATGGAATCCTTCAGACTGAGGGACATTCAGATGACAAAAAAAAACCAAACCCCAAACAAACCCTCACATCTTTGCTGCTCTTTCTAGGACAGGAAGTGTGAATAAAAATGACTTCCCAACAAAAATCACATCATGAGTAATCCACTAAAAAACAAAAAGAGAGGCTTCCCAGCGAGGGCTGCGCTGCCGGGAAGCCTTCCATGGATGCCCTGTCTCTAGGCGCGGGCGCGCGCCACTTGGGCGCTTTTCTAGGCCGTTTCCCGCAAGTGGTGACTCCACCCAAATCCTGACATCAGACGTCGCGGCCTTGATAAGCCGGCTGTGGCCTCCCAGTCTTTGCCTTGCAATGGGCTTACCTTCCAGATCCCTGTTGCACTGTGCCCCGGAGCGTCCTGCTTTGCTAATCGCTCCGTTCCTGCTTGCCTGCTACAGTACCAGCTTGGTTCCTGCTTGCCTGCTACAGTACCTGCTTGGTTCCTGTCTGTCTGCTACAGTACCTGCCTGGTTCCTGTTTACCTGCTCCAGTTCCTGCCTGGTTCCGGTGCCCGAGTCTTGCTACAGTTCCTGCCTGGTTCCAGAACCCGAGCCCCGTTACAGTACTGACCTTCTGTCCTAGTCTGGTTCCAGTTACCTGTCCTGATCCACTACCACCTAAGTCCCAGCGGCCGGGCCCCTACGGGCTCCTCCCGGGGGAGTACCAGCTTCCAGGGTGAAGAGCACTTCTACGTCCAGCCTGAACATCTGCCTCCCGGCCTGTGGTATACTAGAGACTTTTGAATACTTTTCCCAGTCTCCTGCAGGTCGGCCCAAGGGTTCACTAAACTGACATTCCCTAAAAGATCAGAGCAATTGTTTTCTTCTCTGCAGTGTCTGCTCCAAATTCATCTCGCTCCGTTCCTGTTCCCACAGGAAGGAGAGGAGTGAGACTGAGCAGACACCACAGGCAGCATGTGGGGAGAAACAGGAGCAGAGGGACTGGACCAGGAGCAGAGCAATTTGTTTTCTGTTCCACTGTGTCCTGTGCTCTAGTTTCATTCCTTCGCATTCTATCTCCTTGTATTAACAGAACGGGAGAGACTGAATCACATACAGACACAGCCTGTGATATGAAAACTCATAATGTAACGGCAATTCTTAAAAAAGGAGCAAGGGGTGATCCAGGAAACTACAGGCCAATGAGTCTGATGTCTGTGCCAGGCAAAATGCTAGAAACTATCATAAAGAACAAAATTGCTGAACATGTACAATAGATAAGCATAGTTTAATGGAATAAAGTCAACATGGATTTAGCCAAGGAAAGTCTTGCCTCACAAATTTGCTACATTTTTTTGAGGGTGTAAATAAACGCGGATAGAAACATAGAAACATAGAAATGACGGCAGAAGAAGACCAAACGGCCCATCCAGTCTGCCCAGCAAGCTTCACATTTTTTTCTCATACTTATCTGTTTCTCTTAGCTCTTTGGTTCTATTTCTCTTCCACCCCCACCATTAATGTAGAGAGCAGTGATGGAGCTGCAACCAAGTGAAATATCAAGCTTGATTAGTTAGGGGTAGTAGGGGTAGTAACCGCCGCAATAAGCAAGCTACACCCATGTTTATTTGTTTTACCCAGACTGTGTTATTCAGCCCTTATTGGTTGTTTTTCTTCTCCCCTGCCGTTGAAGCAGGGAGCTATGCTGGATATGCGTGTAGTATCAGTTTTTCTTCTCCCCTGCCGTTGAAGCAGAGAGGTATGCTGGATATGCGTGAAGTATCAGTTTTTCTTCTCCCCTGCGGTTGAAGCAGGATATGCATTGAAAGTGAAGTATCAGGCTTATTTGGTTTGGGGTAGTAACCGCCGTAACAAGCCAGCTACTCCCCGCTTTGTGAGTGCGAATAAAGGTGAACCAGTTAATATAGTGTGTCTGGATTTCCAGGAAGCATTTGACAAAGTCCCTCATGAGAGACTTCTTAGGAAATTAAAAAGTCATGACATAGGGGACAGTGTCCTATTGTGAACTGGAAACTAAGATAGAAAACAGAGATTAGGGCTAAATGGTAAATGGAGAAAGGTGAATAGTGGAGTTCACCAGGGATCCATTCTGGGACCTATGCTTTTTAATATATTTATAAAAGACCTGGAAATGGGAACAAGTGAGTTGATTAAATTTGCCGATGACACAAAATTATTCAAAGTTGTTAAATCACAAGAGGATTGTGAGAAATTGCAAGAGGACCTTGCAAAATTGGGAGACTGGGCATGCAAATGGTAAATGAAATTTAATGTGGACAAGTGCAAAGTGATGCACTTAGGGAAGAGTAACCCAAATTATAGCTACACAATGCAAGGTTCCCAGATCCTTTTCCGCAGGAAAAGCATCTGGGCAGCCAAGAAAGCAAGTAGAATGCTAGGGATTATTAGGAAAAAGACTGGAGCATAAAACAGAGAATCTCATAATGTCTCTGTATTGCGCTATGGTGCATCCTCCTCTTGAGTATTGCATGCAGTACGAATCACCACATCTCAAAAAAGATATAGTAGAATTAGAAAAGGTACAGAGAAGGGTAACCAAAATGATAAAGGGGATTGGTTAGGACAGCTTGGAGACGAGACGGCTGAGGGGAGATATGATAGAAGTCTATAAAATAATGAATGGAGTGGAACGTGTAAACGTTAACTTGTTTATGCATTCAAAGAGTACAAAGACTAGGAGACATACACTGAAGTTACTAGGTGATACATTTAAAATTAAAAAGAGAATTGGTTTTACTCAGTGCATAATTAAGCTCTGGAATTCGTTGCCAGAGGATGCAGTGAAAGCTGTTAGTGTAGCTGTGTTTAAAAAAGGTTTAAATAAGTTCCTGGAGAAAAAGGTCCATAAACCATTATTAAGGTGGACTTGGGGAAATCCACTTCTTATCCCTGGGATAAGGAACATGGAATCTGTCTACCCCTTGGGATCTTGCCAGTGCTTATGACCTGGCTTGGCCACTTTTGGAAACAGGATACTGGGCTCGATGGACCTTTGGACTGACCCAGTATGGCATGTTCTTATGTTCTTATGTAGAATTCAACTGAGGGAAGAGTAGAGGAGGATGACTGAGGTATTCTAGAGAGCAATGAGAAAGCTGTAAGTCGTTGATTGTGAGGGAAATGAGGGAAATGCTAAAAGGGGATGAAGGCTGCTAGTGTGAGAGAGGATGGTGGGAGAAAGTAAATGTTGGGGGAGATGAGGAGGAGGTTGAATGCTGGCAAGAGCACAAGAAGGGGAGGGGAATGAAATATCCTCCCCTTATCCCTGAAATCTGGGCTGTCTGAAGTATGGGGTTCATGAGAAACATATGGGAGAAGGGGATATGTGAGGGGGAGTACACGGGACGGGGATGCAAAAGAGCAGGTGATAATGTGATAGGAGAGAGAGCCAAGGAGGGAGACGGTCTGTTTGGAAAAAAAAAAAGCCAGAGGTAGTGATGGGGGTGAATAGAGCCAGATGAAGCAGAGGTGATGATGGTGGGTACATGTGAGAGAGAGAGCCAGAGATGGTAATTTGGGAGGGGGGGGGGGGGAAGAAAGCCAAAGGTGTGATGGGTTGGGGGGAGATGAGAGAATAGGAGGTGAGATGGAGAAGAGAGAGAGAGACAGATCTAGAGACTGAGAGGAGGAACAGTTTAACAGAGAAAGAAGGGTTATGGTGGAGGGGGGGGTGTGTGTGTGTGTGGAAGCCAAAAGGGATGATGGGGAAGCATGAATGAAAGAGATCCAGAGAGGATGTTGGAAAGGGAGATGCAAGGGAATGACTGGGGTGAGAGTACATCAGAGAGGGTAATGGGGGGTAAGACAATCAGAGTGGGGATGATAGGGTGAGAGCCACAACCTGAAGGGGATGGGAGAATGTGAGAGGAGGTGGATAAAATAAAATGAAACAGGGTGAGAAATTCTTTGTGGGGGATGCTGGGGAGTAATTTGAGAGGGGGCGAGTGTTGGGGGAGAAGGGAGCCAGATAGGATAGATAGTATAGCTGGGTTTAAAAAAGGATTGGATAAGTTCTTGGAGGAGAAGTCCATTACCTGCTATTAAGTTCACTTAGAGAATAGCCACTGCCATTAGCAATGGTTACATGGAATAGACTTAGTTTTTGGATACTTGTCATGTTCTTATGGCCTGGATTGGCCACTGTTGGAAACAGGATGCTGGGCTTGATGGACCCTTGGTCTGACCCAGTATGGCATGTTCTTATATTCTTATGTGGGGAGCGACCCAGTGCAGTGGAGAGGGAGGGTGAGAGGAGGAGTGAAGTGAAGTGTTGGGATGGGGAGAAATTGCTCTCATACACACTTCCTCTCTCTCTCTCTCTCTCTCACGTTCACACAGATGCTGTCATACAAGCTTCTTGTCTCTCTCTCACAAACAATATCAATTTGGATTCAGACCCAATTACAGCACAGAATTACTCTTAATTTCTAGCACGGACATTATTCACCGCGGATTTGGCACAGGAATCTCTTATATCGCTGTTTTCTTAGATCTTTCTGCCGCCTTTGACACCATAAATCATCAAATTCTACTAACTCGTCTCTGAAATCTAGGAATATCGGGTACAGTACTTACTTGGTTTCAATCATACTTAACTAACAGATACCAGCAAATATTTATATATCAAACCTGCTCTGCTCCTTTGGCTCTAAAGACCGGTGTTCCATAAGGATCTACTTTATCTGCTACCAGTTACTATTCATTCTAGGCGTAATATTTAGAATTTATGCCAATGACATACAATTTTACTTCCCTATCAAGCATACCTGGTCTGAGACGTTTAAATTTCTTGAACTTTCCTTATTCACAATTAAAAAATGATTATTACGCAAGAAACTCAGCCTAAATCTATCTAAAACTGAAATCCTGATTTTAGGAAATCCTCAATTTGACAGTATCCCAGAATCCATCACTCCATTATTAATATCAAGAAACAGGTCCATAATCTTGGGATCATAATTGATTCTAAACTAGACTTGACCGCTCAAATCAAAGCCCAACTTAAGATCTCTTTTTACAAACCGTCTCCTTAGGCACATAAAACCATGACTTGATTCAAACCACTTTCGCACTATACTTCAGTCACTAATTCTCTATGGCATATATTACTGCAATTCCTTATACCTAGGCCTACTGCAATCTACGATACGGCCTCTCCAGCTTTTACAAAATTCAGTGGCACGTCTCCTTACTAATAGTAAACCACACGATCACATATTACCAATACTCCATCAATTACACTGGTTACCAGTTAAGTGGCACATTCTATACAAATCCCTAGCAATTATTCATAGCCTGATTTATAACAATAGCTCCACTTGGTTATGGGCTGCACTACACATATATATGCACCCCCTGCAAAAATCTCAGATCCAAAAACAAACTTCTTTTGAAAATTCCGTCCCCTAAAGCAACTGCACTAGTCATAACCAGAGAACGGCTTTCTCAATTGCAGGCTCAATCCTCTGGAACGCACTGCCTCCCGATTTAAGATTAACTGCAATCAAAAAAGATTTCAAAAAAACTCTCAAGCATCATCTTTTCCTCCAAGCCTTCCCAGAATTATGTGTTTCATACCTTTCTTCTTCTCTCCCTCTTTTATTTTGTCATCTTATTTGTATTTCATTTTTATTATTTTACTATTTTGTTATCCTTGATGTATTTTATTATGGTTTATTATTATTTTATTTACTGTGCTTATCTCCTAGTTATGTCACGTCTTGAGTTAATTATGTATCTTCTTTTACGTAACCCGTCCCGAACTTTGGAGGGCATGGGATATAAATACTTTTAAATAAATAAATAAACACACACACAAATGCTCTTATACATACTTCCTCTTTCTCCCTTTCATACATGCTGTCATACACACTTCCTCTCTCTCTCTCCCTTTCTCATGCACACTTCTCCCTCTCACGCGCACATGCTCGCATACACAGTTCTCATATACACACACACATGCTCTCAAACTTGTCTCTCATGCACACATGCTCTGATACACACGTCTCTTTCTCTCTTATCCACAGTCTCTCTCACACACGCATATACACACAGGGCCAGATTTTATAACATGCATGCGGGCGTAGATTTGTTCGTGCAACCCGGCGCAAACTTATCTACGCCCGATTTTATAACATGTGTGTGCTGCTGCGCTCATGTTATAAAATCCAGGGTTGGCACGCGCAGGGGGGTGCATAATTGTACAACCTGTGCGCGCCGAGCCGAGCAGCCTGCCTCCATTCCCTCCAAGGCCGCTCCAAAATCGGAGCAGCCTCGGAGGGAACTTTCCTTCCGCCTCCCCGCACCTTCCCCTCCCTTCCCCTATCTAAACCCCCCCCCCCCCCAACCTTCATTGCATGCCCCAGCTCTCCAACCCCCAGCCCAGTGGCTGTTCCGGAGGCCTCGGTCCCGCCCTGGAATGCCCCCGGGCTGGCACCCTGCACATGGCCCTGCCCCCGGAACGCCCATTTTTTCAAGCCCCGGGACTTATGCATGTCCCGGGGCTTGCGCGCGCCACCAAGCCTATGCAAGATAGGCTCGGCGCGCGCAGGGGGAGGCAGGGGAAGGTTTTCGGGGGTTGCGCGCATATCTTACATGCGCAACCCTTTGAAAATCTACCCCACATGCTCTCATACACGATTCCTCTTTCTCACATGCACACAAATGCTCTCATGCACACTTCCTTTCTCTCACACATGCTCTCATACACAGTTCCTATCTCTTTCTCTCTCTCACACACATACCATGTTCTCACTCTCACATACACTCTTTCACACACACATGCTCTTGCTCTCACAATGGCCTACAATGGCTTGTCAGGCTTCTTCTTCAGCTGCAACAGGATGCAGTTTGGGGCAGACTGGTGGTTCTCTTCTATGGTCTTCAAGGGATGGGATCCACCATAGTCTGACAGACCTCTTCTTTTTCTCGCAGCCTGACAGCCACTTAAGGAGACTCAGGGCACTGAGGAGGAGACTTGGGGCATGAGTCTCATGGCTAACAACGCCCCTGGTGGCCTCACTTATCCTTCTCTCTAATTAGTTGATGTGCTTCTCCTTGCTGTCTTTGCTTCTTAACCATACTCTCTACTCACAATCCCATATACCTGTCAGTAGTCATTTTGTTTTGGTACTCTCTCACTTTCGGCTTCTCACCCATGGGACAATCTTGCTCATGTAATTCAAGAGACAACGTCTTTAAAAAATTCCAAAGCAAGCCTCCAAAACTCATTTCTTCAGGCCTGCTTTTATATGATTTCTCTTCAGTTTTCACTTTAGTTTTGTTCTGTTATTTTTAAGTTTATACATCCCAGACTTGGGCATCATTTAAGTGCAGATTAATCAAAATAATATGGTGAATCATTTAAACTGAATAATATTAAAATGCTTATGAATTTGCATTAATTGCTGTACAATTGTAAACTAAGAGAAATTAATAAATAGAAAATATAAACAAAAGTTCTGTCTTTTTTTGTTTAAATTGGAAGTTCCTAGTTTCAAAATAACTTGAGAAACTTAATTCTTCCTGCTAGCCCCTCAGCATGCACAGTCTCAGTACTGACCAAGAATTTTCATGTATTTATTTTTTGTTGACTAAAAAGCTGAGTAGATTTTAATAGAATGATATCAAAATTAATTAGGCCTTTGAACCAAAGGGTTTAGCTGCAATTGGGTGCAGTGACCCAAGCTGCCCCCTAATGAAGAATTCTTGCATGTGGTTACATTGCCTACTAGCACACTGAATTATAAGATGGTGCGAGTCAATGCAGAGGGCTACAGCTACGGGAGAGGGAGCAGTGAAACGTGGAACAGAAATGGATGTGGGGTTGGGAAATTCGATTGCGGAGCTCTCACAAGGATGCCAGACCTGTTGCCAGGAGTCAGATTATCAGCTGAACTAGCAGCCATGCATGTTAGATGGTTTCAGAATGTGTGTAAAGGTTCTATTACAGGGGTAGGCAACTCCGATCCTGGTGTGCCACAAGCAGGTCTGTTTTTTTCAGGACATCTGCAATGACTATGCCAGAGATGTTTGCATACAATACCTATTCATTGTGGATATCCTGAAAACCAGACCTGTTTGCTGACGTCCAGGAGTGGCATTGCCTAACCCTGCTCTATTATTATGTATCTGGTGCTCTTAACTGGGATGTCTTAATGCAGGAGTGGCCAACTCCAATCCTCGAGAGCCACAAACAGGCCTGGCTTTCAGGATATTCGCAGTGAATCTGCATGAGAGAGATCTACATACAATGGAGGCAATGCATGCAAATCTATCTCATGCAGATTCATTGTGGATATTCTGAAACTCGGGCCTGTTTATGGCTCTTGAGGACGGGAATTGCAAACCGCTCTACATAACAATAACAGTGGAGATCAAAATTTAGTTATGGAGTTTTACATTTTAATTCTAATTCCTAGCAATAAATTTTTTTTAACGGCCGGCAACCTCCCTCCTACCCCTTTGGAAATCCAACCTCCACTGGCCTTCTTTAGTTACCAGCTGGGATTTTCCCCTCCTCTTTAATCTTTGTTCCTTAGTGCGGTGCAGTCATTGCAGGAGCAGACCTCTGGCCAAGAGTCACAGCCAATTGCTCCCCCCAGCATCCAGTGCAAGTGCACACTGTACTCTGCCAGCAAGTGACACTGTTCAGCCACAGCTGGGATTTCCTCTCTGGTGGGGGCTGTGAAGGCTGTCTCCACAGTATCCCCTGCCACCTCCAGCCTGAGGAACAGGAGCCGGGTCAAAACTCCAGCCGCTTCCATTATTAATCCCGCATTACTAATACAGAAAAGAAGGATTAACATAATAATATATATCCCTTCACCAGCACAATTTGGAGAAACTTTCTAAAGTGAAAGGACATTGATGCACATAAAAATGGCAATGTTTTTAAGTTAATAAAAGCAAAACAAAATCTTTCCTTTTAATCTAACTAAGCAATCAGTGGTATCTGGTGAGCCCATTAGAACATTCACATTAGGATTGGGATGGGAACCGTGGAAAACAAAATGCACTGCTGCAGGCAGAACAGTAGGTGACAAGATAGCTAAGAGAGTTTGATGATCAGAATTCAAGCAGGCAGATGCAATAAAGTGCACCCAGACTGGACACAATCACCTCTCCTTGGCGCTCGATGCAATAGGCAAATGATCAGCCATGCTAAAAAGGACGCGGCTAGGGATAAATTGTGCGTCCCTAGCACATCCGTGGCATCAGGCGATGGTTAGGAAAACAGACGCTCAATTAATGGGGGTCCACTTTCCTAACATGATCACCGGCAAGATTTCTTTCTTCAAGCTGCTTCCTGTGGTTCCTCCTACTTGGTAACGGAATGATACTAAGTAGGAGGAACCACAGAAAAGTAGTATTTTGGGCTTTTTTGTGGCTTTATGGGGTGTTTCTCAGATGGCTCAGAGCACGTAAAGACAGGCTGGTGTTAAGTTCTTTGTGTTAAAACGTGCGCATCAGGGGTAATAAGTAGTAGCCTTCACATGAGATGAGCGCTATTAGCTACACCCTGGTTTGAACACATGTTTTGGGCGTGCTAATCCCCTTATTGCACTGGGTGTTAAGACTAGCATGTCCAAAACATGCATCCAAGCACTCGTTAACCTATGCACTAGGGTCAGTGCATGATATTGCATCGGCCTGAAGGTGAGTGATTGAGCAGCTGAAAGGCTCTTTCTGAGTGACTTGACAAGATAGGGGCAATTTTAAGGGTCTTGCGTAATTGCAAAGTATACCACTTGTACTTTGCAGCTAATTTACAAAGAGAAGGTGCCTGGGTAGTTTCTCTTTGCAGATTGGCTCAGAATATTGCCCTCTGAGCATCTCTATGGTAGGCAGTTTGGGACAATATTCTTCAGCTCTGGTCCTCACAAGGCTGCCAGCAGGTCTGGTTCTTAGCATAAGCACAATAAATACTCACGACTTGCATCTGTGTACATTTCGTTAAAGAATCAGGTTAAACTGATTACTCTGAAAGCCAGAACAGTGGCCCAGGTTGATGATGTCCTGTCTTTGTGAGTAAATCTGAAACAAATTCAATGGAGGGTATTTGCATCACTCACGGGGTTGCCACATCACCCAGCTCAGCCCACATGAGCCAATCCAGTCCTGGTTTTGTCCCACTGGATGCATGGAGATGCAATCCTACTTTTCTTAGAGAAAATCAGAACTAGAGTTCAGTGTCCACAGCAGGGCAAAAACCAGGACTGAATTGGCTTCTTTGGGTTGACCTTGGTGAAGTGATGATCCTAGTCACTCACCTTGCAGCCCTTTTTCCCTGACCTGTATCAGGCACACCAGCGCTCTTATTTGACTAGAGGTCCCTCCAGTAGCACTTATTAAGTTAATTGCAACTGAAAAGAAAACCCATTCCATCACCCTGGGTACTGCAGGCCAAGCTCTCACTTTTTCCAGCTTCAGCAAGATTTCTCCTTCTCTCTCAAGTCTCCCAGAAGTAGTAGAAGTTTTATCTCTGCTTAGTGGGTCCAGCTTTTAGGAGCCCCATCAGTTACTCTTCTGCCTGCAGCCTGAGGACACTCAGTCATCCCCTACAGCTGCATGCCATCTCCCCTCCCTTAAAGCCAAGAGTCAGCGTTCTCCCTCAGAATTAAAGGATTACCAGGATGTACGGCTGGCATTGAAAGCTGCGCGCCTGCCGAAGTCACCCTGATGTCTTCAGATGGTGGTACCAGTGCAGAACAGCACTGTGCCACTGCAGCTGTATTTATGGTGCAAATTGCAAATGAACTCTCCACCACGGCCCCCAGCAGCCTAAAAGGAAAAAATTGTTTTTCACAGCATGAGAAACGGGAACAGCTCAGGTATACTGCAGTGAGTTTAAAATAATTTTGGTGGGGAAGCTGGTGCTCCAGAAGTTCAAAATAACCTTTGCTAGGCTAACGGCACAGTGCGTCTGCAACTGACAGGTCGATGCAATAAAGTGTGCCCAGCCTAGCACACAGATTTAAGCGTGGTTGGACACACGTTTTGGCCGTGCTAGACTAGCACCTGATGCAATAAGGAGATTAGCGCACACCCAAACGCACGCATAGCTGATAGCGCTCATCACATGTACATTTCATATAAATGAAGCTATTAGCTATTACCCCTGATGCAGAAAATCGATGGGTGCCCAACGCACACCTTTTAATGCGGCAAATTTAACTCCAGCCCTGGAGCTTAAAAAATACTGTCCTCTGTGGTTCCTCCCACTTAGTATTATTGCAGTACTTAAATCTGCTGCTTGCAGTGTTTAAGATTAATGGTATAATGCAATGACTTGATGAAAAAAAAAAAATTTCTGGACGCACAATAGACAGGCACAACAGACATGCTCTAGGCCGATTTCACCCTTTGCTACTGTGCGTGTCTATTGTACGTCCAGAATTTTATTTTTTTCATCAAGCCATTGCATTATACGACCTGAAGCAGCTCTGGGTGCCCAATGTATTTGAGCTCTAGGAACGCGCAATCCTTCCCTAGCGCATCTTTTTTTGCCGCAGCAGCTCATTGAAATATTGCATCGGGCACCGAGGAGATGTGGCTGTGTGCACGTTAGGAAAACAGGCGCTCAATACAAGCGTCCATTTTAACATGCATCTTATTACACTGGCCCGTGACAGAGAGCGAAAAGACTGCAAGAGCCCTAGAAGACAAGGAGGCTAATTGTGTAAAAGTAACAATGGGTGGGTACCTCAGAGCCAATTTCAACAGTGCTATTTAGTCTTCTACAACATCTTTTTTGTCCCCCTTCTTGCCTCTGCTGTAGTCTCTTTTGGTCTTACTCCTAGGTCTCCTTTTTGTGCTAATACATATTTTATTTCTTATATTGTCACATTTGTTTGCAACATGGGATCTGTATCTTTTTAATGATAAGGCCGCTCCCCTGTTATTCGTACTGCTACACACATTTATATTTTGTGCACACTGGAGTGATGCCTGCAAGGCTCCCAGGCACTCTTAGGTGCTCTCATGCTCGGGCTTGCTTGAGGTGCTGCACATCTCTCGCACTCTCAGAGCTTTGTGTGAGACTATGGGGTTTCTGTGGGTCTTGCACTCATCTGACGCTCTGCGGGATCTCCGAGACACGCAACACCTTTCTCCCTCTCACCCTCAGGGGGCTGATGTGAGTGTGTGCACCTCACACACAGTTAAGGGTTTCTGTGAGACCCTGGCTGCACGCTGCTCTGGCAGGCAGGGGTCTCCGTGCCTCACTGCCCACCTTTCTCACCCTTGGGTTTGCTTGAAGCTCCTTTGCACATTTCTCACTTAAGGGCTTTCTTAGACAATCCACACCTCTCTCACACTCAGGGATCTCTCTCTTAAGACATTGCACACTGGGTGTGCAGAAACAGGTTTTTTTTTGTTTTGTTTCAGTTGTTGTTTTTGTTTATTTAAGACAAAAAAAAAGTAAAATACAATTTTTGAAAGAAGAAAAAAAAGGAAAGGAAAAACAGAGCATAAATGTCAGATCCCATCGCAGGAAAAAAAAACCCCCTCCTCCGTCTCCTTCCCTCCTATCACCCCTAATCTGCAGAACCCTCTTACCATAATTTTCGTTTTCAGCACGGGGCACGCGTGATCTCTAGCCTCTCCTGGCCAGTAAGAGGTATGCTTAGCGATGGCGTCAGCGGTCCAAGGCTGGCGCCACTGTGCATTTCTTTTCCACTGGTCCTTGGGGCCCTTCCCAGCCAGTCAGGTTTTCAGGATCTCTCTAATGAATATGCATGAGATTTATTTGCATGCACTTCCTCCTATGTATGCAAATATGCCTATTCATGGGGGCTATCGTGAAAACCCGACTGCCTGGGGGAGGGGCCCGAGAATCGGTCAGAGCAACCCTGCTGTACAAAATGGCACCAGCACCATAACTGCAGAGGGGCATGAGAGGCCTGGGCTGCTCCTGCCCCAGGAAGAAAAGGAAAACCAAGTTAAGAGGATTCGGAGCGATGGAGAGGATGAGAGGGGGAGGCCCAGAAGGGTATTTTTTTTGGTCTGTGGCCGCATTTTATAATGAAATGAAAGAAAATGAAGAAAATGTTGTTCTTTTTCTTTTCATTTCTTTTTTAATTCCTTATTTGTGTAAAGGGCCAGGCAACAAAGGACATAGTTAACAATACAAAACACAGCGAGATCTCCCCCCCATAGTATACACAACCAATTACATAATAGTACCGGCAGCACTGTAAAACTTCCACTAACGGTCCCAAATCTTATCGTAAAAAGAAACATTGCTCTTAAGAAGTATGTCAATTTCTCAATTAGGGCAGTAGCGTGAACCTGTCCTCGCTAATGTATAAGAGTAGGCGCCAAATTCCATTTAGTAGCGATTGAGAATCTAGCAGCATGAGTCGGGTGTGATGCCAAAATCTTACCTGTGGTTTGGGTCTCCCACCAACCAAGTAAACCCAAACCCAGCGTTAAGGTAACTGTACCCTCCACAATTTGGTTTGCAATCCTGCTTACTCTCAGCCAGAAAGCGAGCACAAAGGGACAGTCCCACCACACATGTAAATAGGAGCCTGGTTACCCACAGCCCCTCCAAGAAAGAGGTGACGAAGACGGAGATATCTTATGGAAGAACATGGGACAACTATAGCTTCAGAGCAGGAGCTTGATCATCCGTTCCACCCTTTGGGCACACGTGGAAGTTTTATGTGCATTCTGCCAAATTCTCTTCCATCCCTGAGGGTCAATATTAAGCCCAAGCTCTCTATTCCATATCCCTTCCAGCGGGAGAGATAGCTCCCTGTCCAAGTATGATTGAATAATGGCATGTGCTCCCTGGAGAGTAAAACCCTCTCTATTGAAGTGGACCGATTTAAAAACATGGCTCTTTACTTGTGCCTATGCAGAGTCGGGTTAAACTAACAGCAAGCGTTGTATTTTGCATTTACTAGTCACTGTTTTAATCTATGCTTCCGTAACTGTTTTTAGACTTAATTTCTCTCTTAATAGTATAGTTAAATTTTAACGCTACATTTATTTATTTCTAATTGATATTAGCTGCTATTATCTCATTTTATTGCTATTTTATTGTATTTTCTTGCTTTTTTATTGAATGTACACCATTGTGATGGTTTTATTACTGATGTGACGGTATAAAACAACAAATAAACCATAAACCTTATCCAAGTCCACTCCTCTGACTGGCATTTGTCCAGTACCCTTAAAAATTTATCATAATAGGCGTGAGAGTGTTTGGGTACATCAAACTCAAATTTCAGATCCAGGAATGATTTAAGTTCATCCCATTTGTATAGCTGGCCCAGGCAACAGAGACCCTCATCCGACCATAACTTAGCATCTGTAGTAAACGAGTGCACTGTTAGGGCTGGATTATGCCACAGTGGCACCATCCCCGTTGGAAAACTCCCCAGGAACCCCATACTTCTACACATAGACTTCCATGTGCGTAGCTGTAAGTGGGCACCAGCGACACACGTGTCGTCTAGATAGAGACATTGTGGATTGTATGATCAGGGATATAAGGTCCACTTCCCTCGCAAGTTCTACCTCCAGCAAGAATCATGGAATGGTCTTATCTTTATATAACCATGTGAAGACCCCTGCAAGGCGAGTGGCCCAAAAATAGGCCTGCAGATTGAGAAAAGCCATACCCCCTCTCTCTTTAGGTCTCCATAGGGTCTGCAACTTTTCTCTCGGGGGTTTATATCCCCAAAGAAACCCAGTCAACATGCTATTAACACTTACAGGGTGCAAAGCAGGAGGGAATATCTCTCTGGGCACAGACCCCGATGGGAAAAAGCTCAGATTTATGGTAATTAACTTTATATTGCGTAAATAAAATAATAGCAGAGACTCAGAATGCAGTACCGGGGTCGGGAGCAGTGAACATCAGCAACCGCTGAGCACCAGAGCATCGCATGCCCCACTTCTTTCATTTTGTTTTAAAAGCAAATTGAAATGATTTCGTTTCCTGCTGCAGACCTCTTTTACACGTGGGCTTGGGTGAGGTTTGGCCGACCTGTGTCACGCTCAGAGGTTTCCCTACTGCAACACTGACACATTCCCGCACGTCCTTTCAAGATTTCCTCAAAACTCATCCCCCAGCGCCAGGTTTCAGGGAGCTGAATCTGCCACAGAGCCGGCCGGCTTGTTTAGGATCTGAAGATCAAAAGAAAAGGATGCTGTCAAAGACTGCTGTCAAGGAAATAAAATTTTCATTTGCAGCTCTGGGCGATTGATATTTAATGAAAGCCCGGGAGCCAAGCCTGAGGGGAAGTAGTTTCCCCTTTCACCAGTCTTTGATTCCTTCTCTCTGGCTTGCCGGCTCTGGCCTGAGCTTTCAGCGACTGGTAACAAAACGCCTAAAGCTCTGGTCTCTGGCACTGTGCAGGAAAGCGGGTGATAGGAGGCTGGGAGCTGGGAGGTGCAGGGTTAAAGTGCTCTGGGGAGGGGGAGGGGAACGGTGGTGGTGGTGGTAGAGACCTTCAAGGCTGGTCTCTTCAACCTGCCCAGGCAGTGCTTGCTCAAGCTGCCTAATTGACAGCTTTCTACCCTGCCAGCTATGTTCTCATCACACAGTATTTCATCAATAATTTTGCAGCTGCTCCTTTAGCTGCTGTTTATAACAGCAGCATGACATCAGATTGGCAGAGTGACAGGGAGGGAAGAGGAAAGTGGCAGGTTTGCTATCATGTGCGTACCAATTTACTTGTCTATATTCAGTAGCCATATATTACAGATTCCATAAACAAACATGTCTCATTTATATTCTGTGAGTAGAGAGTGCATAGGACAGGATGGGTGGGTGATGACTATGGAAGCAGCAATGCTCTTTGCAGTGTAACGCGTGATTTATTGACCCAGGATTGAGGCTCATTTCACATAAAAGTGGTAGAGCAGAGCCACAGGTGAGTGAGGCAGCTACTCTGACCCGGGCAAATAAATCCCATCTAACGCTCTGAAGAAAGAGCTGCATTATTCATCTCCTATATGTGAATCGAGATTTAATTTTACAGTTAACTCAGAAGCAGGAAGAGCCAATGATGGAGGGGGGTGTGTGTGTGTGGAGGGGGGGGGGTTTCTGATGGTATAGAATTGGAAATTGGTTTCAGAAGTTTCTGAGTAACTGGCTCTGGGCAAGAGAGCCAGAGGCACTAAGTATTCTTCTCATAGACACAGCATGGTAGGGAAAATACGCCTCGCCCTCTCTCTTGTTCCAGAGACAAGACAGCTGACCACCCATCTGTCAGAATATCAAAATGTCCTAGCTCAAGAAAGGAAACGAGTCCATGAAAGAACATATCATCAGGTGGATCGCTGACTTAAAACAATTCCAATGTATGTTTTGGGGATGAGACTGTGTCAGGATGTGGTCGGGTGTGTGAGGGGCCTGAGCGGTCAGAAATGTGTTATGTCTGTTAGGCAGGAAATGTCCACATATCTATTTACAGCTCAAGGGTGATGGGGAAGTTCCTCCAGGCCAACCGTGGAGCATCCTCCACTTCCCAGTCAATTTGGCAATATTTGAGTGAGATCCCAACCCTGAAAAACCAAGACATCCCTCAGGCAAAAATCCAAGTAAGATTCAGGCAAAAGATGAATGTGAAAAGTCTAGACAAAAGCTTGGACAATGCGAAGGCTGAACACAGAATTAGGGCTTCAGGTAAGAGGTCCCAAGTATCTTTTGTGCCAGTATTAAATATGGTGGCGCATCAAAGTTAGTCTCCTGTCAGAACCAGTGAGTGTTCACCAGGCGGTCCTAATCCTTCCTGTGCCAGACAGCTTTCTCCTGTTCCTTCTGCTGTCCCACTTTTCTGGACTGATCTGGGTATGTTCAGGAAAGGAAAATTGGTTCTTACCTGCTCATTTCCGTTCCTGTAATACCACAGATCAGTCCAGAGGCCCACCCCTTTCTTCAGATACCGAAAGACTGTCTTGGTCAGAACCTGCTTAAGTTTTTTATTGTTGAAGCTCCTTTTTTGCAGACATGATTCATGGAGCAGTTTTTAGCAGTGGTTTGGTCTGGTTTTTGCCAGTGACGAAGTTATTTAGTTCTGTTAGTGTGGGCTTGGGTACAGGTCCATACTGAGGGACTGCAGGGGGCGCTCTCGTTATGTAGCAGTGCCCAAAGCTCTAATTGTTCTCTGACTCCACCTGCTGGTAGGGATACACAACCCACTTTTCTGGACTGATCTGTGGTATTACAGGAACGAAAATTAGCAGGCAAGAACCAATTTTCATCTTTAATCCTTATACCTTGCCTCACCTTGGAGCCTCCTTACTCTGCCATCGTTGTTCCTAGCACTTGTATTCCTAGCTCTAGCTTCCTAGTATTTGTTCTGTGTTCCTTGCCTTTTGGCCCAGGTTTGTGGCACTTTTGGTATTTGCTTTGTCCTTGCTTTTGTATCGTGTTTGTCTATTTGTTCTGTAGTTGGCCCTTTCATAGTGGCCTACTGTTTGTCTCTGTTTGTTCTATTTGTCTGTTTGTCAGTCTTTGTTCTGTTTGTCTGTCTTTGTTCTGTTGCCCTGTTTTTATCCCTGTCCTGCACTCTCTGTTTTGTGCTCTGTTTGTGGACACCTTTTTTTTGACTCTTCCTTGCATCTAACTCTGCCCCAGTGTGCATCCTTTAGTCCCTGCCCTTGCAGTGCACCTCCAGCTTAGGTCCTGCTGGCCACCAGAACCTGTGGGCTCAACCCAAGGAGGAGGTGGCCGGTAGAGGCAGAAAACCCAGCATCACCTGTTCCTGCTTTAGCCAGCCCTGTTCCTGATTCCTGTGCTGCTCCTGTCCTGGAGGTTAACATTTAACTGGCATGGCCAGGTCAGATTGGTTCAAAAATGGAATGTGAGATTGATGTCAGTGACATCACATTTAGGGGCAGGGTCTGAATGGGGACCTCTGACACCCACGGCTGGCAAATAGACATGTGAGGCCACAGCTACCATACCACCATAGGACAACCTCACCAGTAAAGGGCAGAATTGGGCACCCTGTCACCCCCACCAACATTATGTACTAGTACTATATACTAGTACTATATAGATATGTACTAGTGAGAAAAATGCTCCAATTAGAACAAAAAACTTGAACATATTCGTAACCTCAGTAGTTTTACTGACCAATTAAAAGGTTCAGACTAGGGAAAAATGCCAGTGGTATTTGTTGAAGGTATAGTTGAGCCCTGAAAATAAAGGAACTAGGAAAAAATGAAAACTATATGTGTTACCATATGGATGTTACATTTGTACATCAGAAGATGTACTGAAACATTTTTATTCACTTCTGCCAAATATATTTCGAGGCATCAGAGCAATTCCCTATTAAGTATAACATGCCACAACATTTTGCAGATATGAATTCCTTTGTATTTGTCTAGAAACATAGAAACATAGAAATGACGGCAGAAGAAGACCGAATGGCCCATCCAGTCTGCCCAGCAAGCCTCACACATTTTTTCTCTCATTCTTATCTGTTTCTCTTAGCTCCTTGTTCTATTCCCCTTCCACCCCCACCATTAATGTAGAGAGCAGTGATGGAGCTGCATCCAAGTGAAATATCTAGCTTGATTAGTTAGGGGTAGTAGGGGCAGTAACCGCCGCGATAAGCAAGCTACACCCATGCTTATTTGTTTTACCTAGACTATGTTGTACAGCCCTTGTTGGGTTTTTTTTTTTGTTTTTTTTCTTCTCCCCTGCCGTTGAAGCAGAGAGCCATGCTGGATATGCATTGAAAGTGAAGTATCAGGCACATTTGGTTTGGGGTAGTAACCGCCGTAACAAGCCAGCTACTCCTCGCTTTGTGATTGCGAATCCTTTTTTTCTTCACCCCTGTCGTTGAAGCTATGCAGGATATGCGTGAAGCATCAGTTTTTTGTTTTTGTTTTTTTTTTCCCCTGCCGTTGAAGCAGAGAGCTATGCTGGAAATGCGTGATTTATCAGTCTTTCTCCCATGCCGATGAAGCAGAGAACCATGCTGGATATGCATGGAAAGTGAAGTATCAGGCACATTTGGTTTGGGGTAGTAACCGCCGTAACAAGCCAGCTACTCCCCGCTTTTTGAGTGCGAACCCTTTTTCTTCTCCCTTGCCGTTGTAGCAGAGAGCTCTGCTGGATGTGTGAAGTATCAGTTATTCTTCTCCCCTGTCATTGAAGCAGAGAGCTATGCTGTATATGCATTGAAAGTGAAGTATCAGGCATATTTGGTTTGGGGTAGTAACCGCCGTGAGGGGTTACTACCCCAAACTACCCCACTACCGTGAGGGGTCTAGTGAAATGTTATTGAAATTGCATTGGTTGTAAAATGCATCAATGTACGCATTTTCCATGAATTGTTTACAGTATGGAATATATTTTCCTAACAAATTATTCCCTTATTAATGTCTTAAACATTACAAGCAAGATGATGATATAGAATTTTCTGCAAAGTTTGTTGTAGCAAGATTCTACATACCACATGCTGTTGTGTTCCGCGGTCGTGGCACCCCACGACCGCGGCCCCCAACTTAGCCATGGCATTCCCGCGCCATGGGAGCCCCGGGGGAGGGCTACGATCCTGGCCGTCACCCCCGCATGGCCTCCCGAGCTGCCTGCTGCAGGGGGAGCCGTCCTGCTCCCCCCTCACGGCGTCCAGTGGCGTCTCTCCTCCGCGGGACAAAATCAAAGATGGCCGCCGCCATCTTTAGGCACGAGGCTGCGCCTCCTCATTAGCCTTAAAGGGACATGATCCCTTTAACCAGGCTCAGCTGTTCCCTATGAGCCGGAGCAGAGGAAGTATAAAGGGAGACTTCCTCTGCTCATTCCTCGACTTGGCAACGTCTTCGATTGCTGTCTAGTCTGCTTGCTTCGGTGAGTTCCTTGAGCTTGGCTCCTGGTTCCTGCTTCGTCTTGGTGTTCCTGGTTCCTGACTTTGGATTGGCTTACGGTGATTCTCTGGTTCCTGACTTCGGATTGGCAAGCGGTGATCCTCTGGTGCACGACCTCGGACTGGTGAGCGACGACCATCTGGCACTCGACCTAGGACTCCTTTAAGACTCCGTCTCCAAGGGCCCACCTAAGTCCCAGTGGCCCGGGTCCCTACGGGCTCCTCCTGGGGGGACCGTGGGCTTCCAGGACAAAGCTCCAGTTGGCCTTTGCACCGTTACCCTGACCTCCCTAGGTCCACCTAAGAACCAGCGGTCGGGTCCCTACGGGCTCCTCCCGGGGGGACCACAGACCACCAGTGGTGAAGACACAGCGTTTTATCTCATCTCTTCATCGTCTCCGTGTTCGCCTCAGTCTCCAGTGCCAAGGGTCAGCTGGTCCTGCCTCCTGTTCTGCCTCACCACCCGACGAGAGAGCCTACGGACCCTCCTAAAAGTATACCATCTTCTCGTCGGCCAAGGGTCCACAAGCCTGAACATAACACATGCTCACTTATGAAAATTGCTCATGCATGCAAACTACAATAAAAATATAAAAGATGTATGAAAATTTGACAACTTTTGCTTTCAGCCAATTAACACAACATTTTGAAAACACTTCCTGTTTTCTCATCGTTAAACAAAGTCAAAAGCATGCTTGTAACTTTGTAAATGTTATGAGATTTTTCTAATTAGCTCAAGTGGAAATTTTATGTAACATAGTTGACTGCGTATTGTTTATATTTCCTTAATTTTTGATGCCAACTTTACAGCTTTAAACTTTGTAGCTACTAGAAAAGTTGGCTGTCTTTTTGCACAGGATTCTGTCATAGGAGGTAATGAAAGATCAAAGGCATGTTAAGATTTTACACACTAAAAGATTTCTTATATTTTCTCTTAGGCTACGGAATATATTTGGCAGGTGAATAAAAATGTTTCAGTAGTTCTTCTGATGTATAAATGTAATATCCATATGGTAACACATGTGGTTTTCACATGTTCCTAGTTCCTTTCTTTTCAGGGCTTAACTATACCATCAAATATCATTGGCATTTTCCCTAGTATAAACCTTTTAATTGCTCAGTTAAACCACCAAGGATTCAAACATATTCAAGTTTTTTACTCTAATTGGAGCAATTTTCTCTCTAGTCCATTCCTTTTTTGGAGACTTTAAAGGCTAATTATTGTTTGTTTGCATACTCTGTAGGTGAATTTCTTGCATTTTGTAATCATAGTACCATAAATGTTGAATTTGCTACTCTTTTATTCAGCTTGTTACTAGCTATATACTGTATATAGTCAAGTTTGGCCTATATCTCATGTCAGAATTGGGAACTCAACTAGAAAAGTGGAAAAGCGCCCCTTTGATATTTAACTAAAAAATCTCAGTGCATATATTTTATAAATTCCTTTTTTAGTAGTAGTTAATATGACCAAGTAAATTACAGTTTAACTTAATCTAAGTGCTTTACATTCAAAGATTATATATTTAAGAATTATAGTTTGTGTACAAAAGTTTGATATTATCAGGAAATACAAATGTAATTTCTACTTTTTGTTCAAACTGGTATATGGCTTGAAGGAGTTAGCATTTTGTGTTTTTAATTTGATTATTAAAATGTATGTAATATATTATATATGTATAACATAATAGAGTCAAAATAGATTGTATGTGTGTAACAGCACAACAGCACAAATTCCCATTATTGAAGAGAGAACATAGTACTGCGAAGCCTTCCTCACCACCCTCACTGCTATGGGATTCTCTCAGACTATCAACAGCCCCACACACAAAGCTGGTCACATCCTGGATTTAATATTCATTAACTCTAAATTCACATGCACGGTTGATCCCACATGTACCCCAATCCCTTGGTCAGATCATTTCTTGATAGAATCATCCTTCTCCACATACAAACAGACTCACACCTCTCCGCACCTTTCCACCATTCAATTCAGGAAATCATGTCCATCTGATATACTTAGCGAGCAGCTCTCCAAGGAACTCTCCAACCTGGACCTGTCTAATCCCGACTCAGCCCTATCTTCCTGGCAAACAATTACTGAAGCAGTCGCAAACAAATGGTGCCCAATAACCTCCAAAACAATCAATCCAAAAAAAAGGGGGAATCAACCTTGGTTCAGCACCGAACTAAAACAGATGAAACAGGACTTACGCCATAAAGAAAATAGATGGCGAAAAACCCCCAACTCAACTACCCTTTCAGCATACAAGGGTTTCTTACATCGCTATAGGACCTGCATACTACAAAAAAAAAAGGAATATTACGCCAACAAAATACACCACTACCAGTATGACGCCCAGGCCCTATTTGCTTACGTAACACAAATAACTAAATCAACCCCGCCACCTATTCCAGACAAACAAGCTCTATCCAAGGCTAATGAACTCGCCTCATTTTTTCAACTGAAGATCCTAAATACTCTCGCCCTCCTTCCTCCTAATACAACACCTCTCAAATCAGATGAGAATTTCAATTTGTTCGCTAAACCTAAGTTGGACAGCTTCGAATTAATCTCCACCAAAGAGATTGAATCCATTCTAAAAAGACAGAAACCATCTAGTCATCTGGCCGATAATATCCCATCAAGACTCCTGCTGCTTATTCCAGACACAATCTCAGGACCTCTAACAAATATTATTAACAGCCTTCTAACTCAAGGAAGCTACCCAGACAGCCTAAAAACTGCTTCTCTTAAGCCCCTCCTCAAGAAACACAATCTAGACCCTAATGTACTAGCCAACTTTAGACCCATCTCCAATCTGCCATTCGTTGCCAAACTTACAGAGAAACTGGTAAACACCCAGCTTTCAGAATATCTAGAGGACCATAAGATCCTATACCCCTCGCAATATGGCTTCCGGAAATCACGCAACACGGAGACCCTCCTCATTTCGCTTACAGACCATATTATAATGGGATTAGACAAAGGACATTCCTTCTTATTAGTTCTGTTAGACATTTCGGCGGCATTTGACACAGTCAACCACACCATCCTCCTGGATCGCCTTGAGGATATCGGCATCTCCGGATCAGCCCACAACTGGTTCAGGTCCTTTCTCAGCAATAGGACTTTTAAAGTCAAAATCAATAACAAGGAGTCACCTCTAACAAAATCTTCCCTTGGCGTACCACAAGGATCCTCGTTATCTCCAACCCTCTTTAATATATACCTCCTCCCCCTCTGCCAACTACTGACAGACCTCAACCTAATTCACTATCTGTACGCAGATGATGTACAGATTCTAATCCCAATAACAGAATCCATCTCAAAAGCTCTCACCTACTGGAATAACTGTCTTCTATCCATTACTAATCTACTCAACAGCTTAAACTTGGTCCTCAATGCCTCAAAGACGGAACTTCTCTTCATCTCTTCAAATGAAAACAATCTTCCTCCACCTTCACCGCACAATGCTCACATCACCTGTACGCACGTTAGAGACCTTGGGGTAATAATAGACAATCGTCTAAACCTTAAAAAAATGGTCAACACAACTACCAAAGACAGTTTCTTCAGACTACAGGTTTTGAAACGACTGAGACCACTCTTATTTTTCCAAGACTTCAGGACAGTCCTCCAGGCTCTTCTGTTCGCCAAAATAGATTACTGCAGTGCCCTCTTTCTAGGCCTCCCTAAATCTACCACCAAACCACTGCAGATGTTACAAAATGCGGCAGCGAGACTGCTGACCAACACCAGCCGCGGTGAACACATCTCCCCCGTCCTCAGAAACCTACATTGGTTACCAGTAAATTTCAGAATCCTGTACAAATCTATTACCCTAATACACAAAACCATCCATCAGCAACTCCAACTCGACCTGGATATCCCTTTCAAACTCCACTCCTCTAACAGACCAACGAGAGATATCCACAAAGGCACTCTGAAATTTCCCCCTACTAAAGCCACTCGCCTCTCTACGACCAAAGACAGAGCTTTTTCAATTGCAGGCCCAGCTAGCTGGAACAATATCCCAGCAAATCTCAGATTGGAACCCTGCCTCTTAACCTTCAGAAAAAGACTAAAGACGTGGCTCTTTCACCAAGCCTTCCCAGATCCACCGGATAATCACTAGTTTGAGCCTCACTTCTTACAAGGACTTTGACACACTTCCTCCTGAACAATGGACACTGGCATTTCCTGGTTAAAGCATATGCTCTAACCCGTTAAATTATTCGTATCATGTTATATTTATTCTACCTGCCTCTATCTTCCTTCCAGCTTGTCTTTAAGCCTCCAAGTTTTCCATACCTTGTTGATTGTAACTTTGACTTATTCCTTTTCCTGTTATCTATTATTTACCAGAATTGTTACCTCAGTTTTACCCTTTGTTAAAATGTAAACCGATCCGATATGGTTATCTACTATGAAGGTCGGTATAAAAAACTGCTAAATAAATAAATAAATAAATAGTAATCTTAGTGAACCATCATATTAAGCTAAATAAATAAATAAATAAATAGTAATCTTAGTGAACCATCATATTAAGCACTACCAGTACTATTATTATTATTATTATTATTATTATTAATAAATTCTTTTAATATACCGATGCTCAAGACAAGGTCTTATCGTACCGGTTTACAATGAAATTAGGGGAAACTAATTAACAATATATAGAAGGTAAACGTTACATTGAACAGGGGGCATAAACATGGGCTTTGGAAGAAAGGAAAGATTTCAAACTAATACAACTGGAGAGTACCAAAATGGTAACGAGACAAATGGAAATTAACATAAGGTTGCTGAATTCGGTTGGAGAGTTATCTCAGGCAGATGTTAGCATAACATTTCCAGAGGAAGGAAGAGCAGGGGAGGTAACTTGGGGGGGGGGGGGGGGGGGGAATAGGGAGAGGGTGGGTATGTGAGTTAATAAAGGTTGAGAGAGGCTTCTTCAACTGTATGCTTGTGCGAACAGCCAGGTTTTCAGTTTCTTTCTGAAGGATAGATGGCATTGTTCCTGGCGTATATCAGGGGGAAGAGAATTCCAATGGAGCGGACCCGCTGTCGAAAGTGCTCGTTTATGAATGGAGCTGTGGACCAAGGATTTGCTTGGGGGAGACGAGAGAGCCTTTGTATGCTGATCTGATCGGCCTTGTGGAGGCATGAAGTTCCAGCGGGATGGAGAGTTGGAGTGAGGATTGTTGGTAGACCGATTTGTGGATAATAGTAAGAGTCTTGAAGAGTATTCTATAGTGGATAGGAAGCCAGTGTAGGATTTTTAGGACTAGACTACTAGACTACAAAGTCTCTCACACTCCTTCCTTTTCTAAAAGCCACCATGGGGTGTTCTTCAAATAATGTGTGAAGACGCAATGCATGCCAGTGTCTGTGCAGAATTGTAGTGACTATTCATGATTTGTCCGAATAGTACATCCTAAACACCAAACGAGACATAGTAGGTTTCTGATTATTTGGAAGTAACCATTCCCTTTCTGCATTCAAAACCCTCTTATGTGCAGACTTAATTATGCACATAGGATAACCACGTTGAAGGAATCGACACAGATCCTGAGTGTGTGTACAAAAATTACTCTTCACAGAGCAGATCCTGCATAGGCATAAAAGCTGCCCAACCGGTAAATTTGATCATAAAGAATATGGATGATAACTGTCATACTGTAAAAGATCATTATGCTCAATGGGTTTCCTATATATAGTTGTTTCCAATCTGCTGTTCTATTTGTAAATCCAAATATCCAAAAATGACAGATGGTAAAAATCAAAATCCATAGTAAACTATAAATTTGGATCCTTCGAGTTTAGCCAATTCAGAAACTAATGTAATTCCTCAATCGAAGAGGACCACAAAAAAAAACAAAAAACACATCATCTATGTATCTTGACCATCCATGTATACTGGAGAAAAAGGAAGAAGAATATAGATGTTTTTCTTCAAAGTTAGACATATATAAATTTGCCACGCTGGGGGCTATCATGGACCCCATTGCAAAACCATGTTTTGGTCAACAGAACTTCTTTTGAAACAAGAAATAATTCTTAGTAAGAGCAATCCGAGCCATCTGTATGATAAATTCAGTAGGTATCCAAGCAGGTCTTGGTCTTTGTTCTAAAATCTCCTCAATAATGATCATTGAATCAGATTGGGAGACTTTAGTATATAAAGACCGCATGTCCAAAGATACCAGATAGGATGACATAATATTAATATTAATCTGAGATAACTTATTCAACATATGTTTTGTATCCCGAACATAAGTATATGCATACTGTACAGCCACACACAAAAAACATCTACAAAAATGGACAAGGGTTCTAGCAGAGAATCATTAGAGGAAACAATTGGATGTCCAGGTGGTTGAAGGGGATTTTTATGTATTTATGTATTTATGTATTTTAGGCAAAGGAATTTTGAAATTTTTTTGTTATAGAAACATTTTTGTTTGGTAAGAAAATCTAATTCCTCAGCAATGTTCAGTTCAGATTAATTAGGCGTGTTATTTCTGCTGATGGATCTTCAGAGAGTCTCACATAGTATTCAGAATTAGACAACTGATTTAAAATTTCTTTTGTATAATCATCCATATTCTGCACTATTATTCCACCCCTTTTATCAGCAGGTTTTATAACAATCTTGGGATCGTGCAACAGTTCTCTCAATGCCTGCCTCTCAGAATGTGTAATATCATGATAAATATGAGATTTTTTTCTGCTCTAACTTTGCCAGATCATTAAGAAACAAATCTATAAAGGTTTTACTAAAAGGATCAATTGGTCCTGCTGGGAGCCATGAAGACTTCAGTTGTACAATTGAGATGACATTTCTTTCTGAAGGATGTTATTATTTATTTATTTATAGTATTTCTATACCGGAAGTTCCTGTATAATATACATATCACCCCGGTTTACAAAGAACAGGAACTGACGCTTCATTTAGCGGTTTACATTGAACGGATTAATCAAATTTACAAAATAATCTAAACTGCTAAACAGATAAGAAAACAGTTAAAAAATAAGTTAAAAAACAGTTAAAAAATTAACATGCAAGTTAATGGATAACGTGATTATATGATTATATACAGTTCAATAATGATCTCTTACGGAAGTTTTATGCTATGGGCAGGGGGAAGTGCAAAAAGTCTGAAAATGTTGAAAAAAGTCTGAAAATGTTGAAAAAAGAATAATCAAAACCGCAACAATCTAAAAAATGTATATAAATCAATTCGGCAGAGGAATGGGTCACAGCCATAAGTAGGTACGAAAGACAATCCTTTATTCAGGAGATATACTATAATGGTACTTAGTGTTGAGAAAACAAAAAAAGTATCCAAAACACTTTGGATCTCAGTAGATGAACGTAAAGTGAAATTAAATCTTCGATGACAATTAAAGCCTATGACCAGTCTTTAAAAGATCATGTGCAGACAACTGAGCAATTTAGATCTGCTTTACGGTCAGATAACATACGAAAAATCAAGCGAGATGAGTCAGATTACAAATAGGGAATATCTGTCCTTGGCAAAGAGACAAAAGACAATCACGGATGATGAAAAAACTTTCCTTTGCAGTCTTCAGACTCTTCTGAGTCAGATGATGATGATGGCACTACCAGTTTTCAGGCCCAGGCTTTTTTCGAACAGAGCCGAGATGCGGACAACGAGGCCCTAATCCTGCCTGGGCCAGAGAGTGAATTAACTCTGGCTTCATCCTGTTTACACCGCTCTCTCTACTAGAGTCCTGGCCTATCATTTCTGCTGCTGCTTGCAAGATCCACTGATCCTGACAGGTTGGAGATGGACATCAGAAGAAGAAAATCAGAACCTTCCTTGGTCATGGCTAGTACATGGAGATGCAGGAGCCCAGTGCAAGCGGGATATTTCACAGCAGTATTGAGAGAAGTACCAATAGCTTCAAGTAACGGTGAATGCCCCTGAAGGGCAGGCAGTATACTTGTGATGTTTAAATGCTACATCATGCTGTCAGGCGCTTGCAGCAGAAACACCACACAAATCAATAAGTAATTATTATTACCTATAAAACACCATCAATCTGCAAAGCATACTTCATATGCATGGCATGGAGAAAATCAAAAGAGTTAAATAAAATGATTAAGATGTATAACACAGTAAACAAAGAGAAAGGAAGGCACAGATGTTTTAGGTCCCTGCACCTAGGATAGTTGTACTAAAGGGTTTTTCCCATTGTATGCCTATGGGAAAAATCATTTAGTTCATCTGAATCTTAAGATTTACATTAGGAGTTTGTTGCATGAAGGACTTTTCTGTTCCCAGGGTTTATAGTTCATGACTTGCCTGTTGCTCAGTGATTACAGCTCTCAGGGATGTGTGCCCAACAGGGGAGCAAAGGTGACGTCAGCAGCAGTCCGGATGCAATGGAGACCCCCCTCCCACCCTGGCACTACCCACTGGCCCAGTTGTATTCCTGTACATGGGTGAGACCTAGGATACAGTGGGAAGGGAAAAAAGGGAAAGTAACTATTATGGACCAAAGGGAATAAAAGGAATTCCTTTTTTTTTAAATAATTTATTTTAACTGGAAGAAGCTGAGGCAGCCTGCTGCTAAGGCGTGCAGCTACTTGCTAGTGTAGGTTGTTTTCTCATTGCTTGGAAGTATGCTAGCTTGTATTTAACCTCTAGAATGCCTTACTAAAAATCAAGATGAAAGCTCCTGCAGGATACAGCCGTTCAGTACATATAATATCTTCATGCTTGTTTATTCATATATGGACTAAACATAGACATAATCTGACTTACAAGTATTGCAGGCACAATAGAAAATACAATATAGATTACATTAGAATACAAACGCTTACATTTTTGGAGCTAGGTACAATCCAGTTCGTTGATCCAGTTCAAGGTCAAGGTTATCATGATTTGGCAAGTAGTCAAGTTTAGAAATAAATTAATACATCTTCTTCTTGACAAAACAGACACAGTACCTCTAAACAAAACTTTCACACTACAGCACTGGGTATGATTTCAGACTACATTGCCATCAATATAACATCTTCACATAATATTCTTTAACAGAATTCATGGATCTTCACTAGGAATCACATTCATTCATGGCCTTCTAGCCTTCCAAATGCCAGGAATGCCTTTCTGATGTCCTAGCATCTCTTCTGAATTCTTGAGGATCAATCTGGATCCTCAGGGGTGGGGACATGCACTGTATTTGTCTGAGACATTCTGTGACTCTGTGTATAAAGCACCAGCCCTGAATCAAGTAGAATCCCAGTACAAGGCCAGCTAGGGCACTTTTTGCCCTAACACTCAGTTTCATAAATTATTCAACCTGGTTCCCAGGCCATATTCCCTTAAAACTACACCTCCCAACAAACTTTGCCCAAGAGTGACATTAGCTCCTCCTCATTGGTTTCCAATGCATCCTCTTGCTCTTCCTCTAGTAGCCAGCTGCCCACAAGTCAGGAAAAACATATATTTTCCTTTACACTGCCTAACAGCAGAATTATGCTGTGATGAGAGGAATAATTTGCACATCCAGAAATAGTCTAAAGATAGGAAGAAAGTAGACAACCAGAGAGGTAGAGGGCAGGCCACTTTAAAAAAAGAGAAGTTGAGGTCCCAGAAGGACCATGAAGCAGGAGGCTGATGGGAAATGTAGTTCCAGGAACTAATAATGTAAAACTAGGTAGGAGACAGAAATTCACAGCAGAGGATAATATGATACTACTTGAGGATTATTAAAGATGTAACAGAAAGCAGGGTCTCGCTTTCAGGAGGAGACTGCCAGGGAAGCATAGTGCCAGGGCAGGAGTCTGCCAGGAAGTGCATGTTACTGCTAATGTGCATTATCATGATTGTAATATGTGTTGACCAATAAATTCATCATCTAAAGCACATTATCACATTAATAACTTTACTGAATAGACCCCTTTATGAGAGCAATTTTCAAATAATGCACATTGTACACTTACAGGTCGATTTTAAAAGCTTTGCTCATGCAAAAATACCCACAATGCACATATGTGGGCCATGCGCAAGCAATGCGGATTTTTAAAAACCACATAATATGCACGTATATAGTGGTGCATAAGTAAAAAATAAGAGGACAGTAAAGGAGTGGGGCATGGGCAAGCCATGATCATTCCAGGGTGGGACCAAGACTTATGCACGTAACTCAGAATTTAAAAAAACGAAACCCACAGCACGCATATGCTGCATATCCATCTAACTTATCTGCTGCTCTTGATGGAAAGCAAGTCTGGAGATCTCAAGCTTTAGGGCTTATAGGGCAGGGTGAGGGGTCCGGGTGATGTGGGTGCTCATAGGCCCTTAGTCTCAGTGAAACACTTTTTGACATGTCACATATGAAGTCATTATTCCTGTACTCCTGGGTTTTTGATTTTTGATCATAAGCAGTTTTGTAATTGCTAGCAACACTATAGCCTCAGCCTTGCACTTGTTTTTCTTAGACAAAAGACTCCATAAGCTAGATAAATGATGATGAAATACAAGGCTGTAGAACATTTTGAACTGATATGAGGTTAGTTTACATTCCATCAAAGAACAGAGACGAGGTCAGTTTACATTCTGTCCAAGATTTTAGAAACATATCTAGAACTAACACAAGGATGAGGCCAATTGACATTCCATCTAAGATTATAGAAAATATTCTTAGAACAAGCACAAGGATGCTAATGCTGGCAAATTTCAAGAAAACATTTACATATGAGACTAGGATTAATTAACTCGGAGGATGAAAGCAAATTACCATACAGCCTTTCAGATTATTTGTTTATAATAGAAAGCCAATCATAGAAATTTTGACAATTATGTAACCTAGTTTAGGGGTTGGAAATATACAACTGAAATTCTATATAATGCTGTGTTATCAGTAAAATCACGTGAGAAGGAGTTTATGCTAGTGTCTTGTGTGGCACTCTGCCTCTCCATAAGGTACCTTATTATTTAATGTCTAAGATTTATATTATTTTATAGCATTTAATAAAAATATTTTCTCTACAGCTAGTGGCTTTAAGCATTCTTATTTTCAATGAACCACAACATGGGTCAACTGGGCAGCGTGCAGGATGAAGAACCAGGGGAGTCTGAAAGATCTCGCTATTAACTGGACAAACTGGTGGACTAATTGGAAAACTGAGAAAGTGCCTCAAGCAAGCATGTTTTAAAATTCACTAACATGCACATGTAAAAACCGACATGGTCCTATTGAAGATACATGCGCAATAGCTGTGCTTGAGTAACCTCTTAAAATTAGGAGCATACTTAAGCACGGTTGGTGAATTTTAAAACATTCACGTGTAAGTGCATGCATGATTAAAAATTCTAGTGTATCCTTGATCACATGCAGATATGTGCATGTATGGGCACACGCGCGCTCATTTTAAAATAAACCTCTCAGACTTTACCGAGGATTTTCAAAGTGAACCTACATGGCAGTACATGTGTGGATATCTGAGCAGGCGTAATTTTCTGCTTATCCATGTATGCACATGTTTTTAAAAATTGAATGAATATGAAAAAATGCTTTCCCCACCTCAACTCTGCCCCCTGGAACACCTACTGCGAATGCGGGGGAAAATACGCAGGTAATCAAGTTGCGCACATACTATTCCACACATAAATCCCAGAGATGATTTGTAAAAGTCAATTTACTCACATAAACTTGGATTTATGTGCATAAATCTTTTTGAAAACTAGACCTAAATACCTAAGTCACAACTAAACCTTTGAAAGTTTAGCCCACAATGTCTTATCCTTTTTGGAAATGTTCTACTCCCATTACCTTATTAGCGGCACTGTACACCCAGGATGCACAATCCCTTCACAAACAGCTTCTGCTTGTTAATGCCCTGAGGTTTCAGTATTTCACTAAACCCCCTCCTGGGTTAGGATGCCTTCACAGCTAGGAACTGATTATACAGAGCAATTTCACACAGGAAAGAGAGAAGAATGGGAAAATAGATGCACATCTGCCTCACATAGTAGAACCATTTCAGTCTTCAAAAGTCCATGACATGAAACACACAACACAGGAGGAGCACATACAAACTGAACAACTAAAACACATAGGGGTAGATTTTATAAAAAAGCGCGCACTCGTACTTTTGTTCGCGCATCAGGCGCAAACAAAAGTACGCCAGATTTCGATAGATACGCGCATAGCCGCGTGTATCTGTTAAAATCCGGGGTCAGCGCGCGCAAGGCTACGCGCGTAACCCTTTGAAAATCTACCCCTTAGGCACTACTCCTAACCCTTAGCCGTACAGATGAGCCTGCAACAAGCAGACAATCATTTTTATGGAGAAGAATAAAGTTTAGAACAGTGCAACAGTATAACTATATATAAGGGGCCCTTACAAATGTAACCCGTGTTCCGGTGGTTGGGCCTGGAAAGCAGGGGTCACATGGGATCCTGGGACTAACTCTTTTCTCACTGTCTCACAGCACTGGGGTGACAGGCTCTTACTGACAAGGGGTGGGGGGAGCAATATTTCTACCAGGCACAAGATGTGGGGGCGACTCAATTTCTGTCCTAGAGAGGTCACTTTCAAAGGGAGGGATGTGAGTGCCAACAAAAATACACTGGACGCTCAAGTTGGGTATCCAAGCAAAACTTTACTGTAGCAATTCTTTAATAGCAACTTGTAGAACTTTACACATCAGTTATAGGCACATATCACAGTTTTTTAGGCCAGGGGAAGAACTTACCCTCCAGGGCTTGGAAAAGCAAGGCTTCCCAGGCGGACAGGGGTATCCTATTTATGGGCGGTACATCCTCTTCCAAAATTACTGGCAGACAAACAGGACAGTGTCTCAAATACTGCATGACTCCCACTTGTACTTCTTCTTCCAGGGTGAAGACTCTAGATGGGGGGTCTCCAGATTGCAACAAAAAGATGTTACAAAAGATAACATATGGGATCTTTTGGATGAAAAGTCCAGGCAGCAGGGAATAAACAGCTCTTCTGGATTTCTCCTCTCTAGGGCAGGAGGAGTAACAGCAATTTTCTCCCATAGCACAAGGTAAATCTTGACAAAAAGGCAAAAACTGAAACTCTCCTGCAGTGAGTCACTCCCGATCCATCTAGAGTTTGTGTGATGGAGAGTAGCAGAATCTCCTCTGCTTCCAGCCTTCCCAAGAAAGAAGACTCCCCGAAAGTGTCCTATCTCAGGCCAAATACCAGGGATCTCACAGAAAAACTCTCTAAACAAGTTGAGAAATGTATTAAACAAGTTGAGAAATGTATTAAACAACCCTGGGACACCCTTACTGGCAAGACAACTGCCTCCTTCCTATTCAGTGCAGGTTCTAGGATGTGGGGCCTAGCGCATCAAGAACAGGAAGCCAATCAAGTCAGGAAAACAGCTCCTTCTCTGATGCCTCAAAGTGCCACACCTTGCA
This sequence comes from Rhinatrema bivittatum, assembly GCF_901001135.1. NCBI lineage: Eukaryota > Metazoa > Chordata > Amphibia > Gymnophiona > Rhinatrematidae > Rhinatrema > Rhinatrema bivittatum. Next base: position 324,002 of record NW_021820598.1, on the reverse strand, counting down.
ATGATGCAACCTGCTTTCATGTACTACGGGGGGGGCTAGCTATTCCAGCAAACTCTGTCGAGGTGCTGCTCTGAACTGGTGCACTACTCCCTCTACTGCTTCTCCTACTCCTAGCTCACATGGTTTAGAAACAAGGGCCATATAGTAGTGACCTCAAAGGGTTGCCACATAAATGTATTAATCAAGAAAGCATTAGAGCCTCACAGAGAGACCAAGTGCTGATGGAAGAATGTTAGATTAGCTGCAAGGAAAAATGAAACTACTGGGCCTTAAGTCACAATGAAATGATATGTCCGAGTGAAACAAAGTGCTCAGTGGAATGAAATAATCTTACACATTAGCAAAATACAAGAGAAGAGAGCCTGAGAAGAATATAACTGTCTAATTAAACAAACACTTCTGGCAGGGAATAAGTAGAACACTTGCAAATTGGAACTTTCACAGTAAAACCTTCACGTGTCTTCACTGTGCAAGAGTCTAAACAGCTATGCAATGATATTGCTGTAAGGGAAAACAAACCATTAATCTTCTGCAGTACACTTCCTCTGAAAAGTAACCAAAGGAGAAAAGACTCTTCTGTGTGCCCAGACTCCCCGGTGAATTTAAATTAGGTGAATCAGCTGACTTGAAATGAGTAAGGCAACATACTTAATCACAGTTTGTTGATTTTCATCTCTTCTTGAGACCATTACATAGGGAAATGTCTTCCTGAACGCTTCCAAATCATTCAAAATCCAAACATTTTCTTGACATGTGGACAAAAGAGAATTCTAGTGTTTCGTAAGTCAAGTAGCGCTATAGAAATGTTAAGTAGTAGTAGTGGTAATCGTGCTACACATGCTCATTGGGTTGCTGTTGCACATTCACATTGGGTAGCCTAAAGATGAGCTAGATTTATACATGCATACAAGACCTAAGACCCCAAAACATTCACTGATGCTCTGCTGGAAAACTCCCCCTGAGACTGCAAAAACCATTCTGTTGCTTATGGCCTTCCACTAATCCAAAATTATTCACTAAAGTTGTGGATTTATCTGGCTAACTTTGGAAGACAGTTGGATAAATCTAACCGGATAAAAATCCCCCCTTCTGACTGGCTAAATTTGTGCTCCTTAAATCACAGGGTATACAGATTTAGCTGGTCAAAAAGGGATGGGGTCAGAGGCGGTCCCAAAGTGAGTTTTTAATTTAACTGATCAGCACAAAATTTCAGCCGCAAATCTAGTGGCTGAAAATCCAGTTAAAGATGACCAAGTAAAATTATTCAATTGTCTTACTTGACCCTAGGGTTAATGAGATAGTTTATTTATTGAGACTTATATTCTGCTACTTTAAAGCAGATTACATTCAGGACCAATGACTTTGCTAGACATATTTTTTGCAGTACAGAGAGATTTCCAAAACCTAGGGACGAAGATTAGACACATGGCAGAGAGCATTGCCTTTTCAGAAGTATTACCTGGTCATAGAAAGGGGAAGGAAAGGCTCTGCCATATAGAGAACTTCAATGTCTGGCTCGAAGCATGGTGTAAATCAAGTGGTTTTGGTTACATTGGTGGATGGGGCTGTGTCTGGAGCAGTAAAAGGTTATACTGTAAGGATGGTCTACATTTGTCCTTGGCCAGAAAGAGGATAAGTGAGAAATTCAGAGCATATACCATGAGGCATTTAAACTAGAAGGCAGGTGTGGCAGGAGGTGGTCAATGAAATTGCCATGTCACCTCCAAGCAGTACAGGAAATGCGAGAAGAAAACAACAAAGTTAATCAACTCAAAATAGCAGAAAAGATGATTAAGAAGAGCAGCAATCCTAGGGAGATGAGTTGGAAAGCTATGAACATAAATGCTCGTAGTCTGGGCAATAAAATCCCAGACATGCAGGTCTTAATGGTGGAAACGGACTTGGACATAGTTGCTGTTACAAAGACCTGGCTCACTGAGCCTCATGATTGGGATATGGCCATTCCAGGCTATAACTTGTTCAGGAAGGACAGAGAGGACAGAAAAGGGGGAGGAGTAGATCTTTATGTCAAAAAAAATATCCAAGCAACTAAACTGCAAAGAATGTGGGGTAGAGAAGAAGCATTATGGGCTGTCCTAAAAAAAGGTGATGGTGCATCCATTTTTAATGGCTTGGTTTACAGGCCTCCAACTCAAACAGAAGAACTAGACAGAGATCTAGTCAAAGACATCCAAAAGGTGGGAAAGAAGGGAGAAGTATTGATTGTTGGGGATTTTAATCTGCTGGACGTAGACTGGAGAATCCCTTCTGTGGAATCTACCAGAAGTAGAGAGATAGTGGATGCCTTTCAAGGGGCTCTGTTCAAACAAATTGTAATGGATCCCACAAGGGAGGGAGCTATACTTGACCTAGTGCTCACTAACAGGGATAATGTCTCTAATGTTCAGGTGGTGTCCTCCTGAGCCCCAGTGATCATCAAACGGTATGGTTTGATATTGCAAATAGGATACAGAGAGGTCACATGAAGACCCGAATTTTGAATTTCAAAAATATGGACTTTGTCAAAATGGGGATGTACCTGGAGGTAGAACTAGAAGACTGGGAGAAAATGAGAGAGGTGGAACAACACTGGACAAAACTAAAAGGAGCAATTACAAAGGCAACAAATCTATATGTTAGAAAAGTAAACAAAAGTAAGAGAAATAAGAAACCAATCTGGTTCTCAAAAGATGTGGCTGATAAAATAAGGGCAAAAAACAAACAAACAGCATTCAAGAAATATAAAGGATCCCAAAAAGAGGAACATAAGGAAGAATATCCGGTGAAATTGAGGGAGATGAAGAAAGAAATCAAGAAAGGAAAAAGTCAGGCAGAAGAAAGGATTGCCAAAGACATAAAGCAAGGTGACAAAACATTTTTCAGATATATCAAAGGAGAAAGGTCCAAAGTGGTATAGTGAATCTGAAAGATGACAAACATCAATGTGTGGAGAGAGATGAAGAAATGGGTGAAATATTAAAAAATACTTCAGTTGGGTGTTCACTAAAGAAGACCCTGGAGAAGAACTGTTGCTAGTTGACAAGACAGTGGATGGGGGTGGAGTAGATGAAACTCAATTTACAGAAGAGAATGTATCTGAAGAGCTAGGAAAACTGAAAATGGACAAGGCTATTCTTTCTTTCTTTCTTTCTTTCTTTCTTTCTTTATTTATTTATTTGCTTTTCTATACCGACATTCTATTCAAAATTTCACATCGGTTTACATATAACAGAACTGACTCCAGGTAAACTTTTGAAGACAAAATACAGTGTAACAGTTTAACAAAGTGAATATAAATAATTATAGGATCAATAACAAATTAAAATTACAAAAACGTAATTAACAACAAACCTATAATGATTTGAATTTCTGTGTTTCTAATGGAGGAAGGAAATTGTAAGGCTATGGGGTCGGATGAGGTATATGCTGGGATACTGAGGGAGCTCAGAGATGTGCTGGTGGGTCTGCTGAAGGACCTGTTCAATAGATCCCTGGTAACGGGAGTGGTGCCACAAGATTGGCAAAGACTGGTGGTGGTCCCGCTTCACAAGAGTGAGAGCAGAGAGGAGGCTGGAAACTACAGGCCGGTTAGCCTCACCTCGGTGGTGGGAAAATTAATGGAGACTACTGAAGGAAAGGATAGTGATCTATCTGTAATCCAGTGGGTTGCTTGACTCAAGGCAGCATAGATTCACCAGGGGAAGGTCCTGTTAGACAATTGATTGATTTTGTGATTGGGTGATTAAAGAATTGGATCGGGGAAGAACGTTGGATGTGATTTACTTGTATTTTCGTAAAGCTTTTGATACGGTCCCAGATAGGAGACTCATGAACAAAATGAGAAGCTAGGGAGTGGGTTCCAAGGTAGTAGCATGGATTGTAAACTGGTTGATTGACAGAAGACAGCGTCTAATGGTAAATGGAACCTACTCTGAAGAAAGAACAGTGTTAAGTGGAGTGCCACAGGGATCGGTTTTGGGACTGGTTCTGTTCAATATCTTTGTGAGCAACCTGGCAGAAGGCATAGAAGATAAGGCTTGTCTATTTGCAGGTGATGCTAAGATCTGCAACAGAGTGAACATGCCTGAAGGAGCAGAGAGAATGAAAAGTGGTTTAAGAAAGCTTGAAGACTGGTTAAAGATTTGGCAGCTGGGATTCAATGGCAAGAAGTGCAGAGTCATGCATCTGGGATGTGGTAACCAAAAGAGCTGTATGTGATGGGCGGTGAAAGACTAATGCGCACAGACTGGAAGAGAGGCCTTGGTGTGATAGTGTCTGATGATCTGAAGGTGGCAAAGCCAAGTGACAAGGCAATAGCTAAAGCCAGAAGAATGCTGGGCTGCACTGAGAGAGGAATAACCAGTAAGAAAAAAAGAGGTGATAATGCCCTTGTACTGGTCCTTAGTGAGGCCTCACCTGGAGTACTGCTTTCAACACTGGTGTCTGTATGTTACGGGACTGGGCTGTGTCCCAGTCCCTCCTCCTACCTTGGGGCTGGCCCGGCCCACACGAACGTCCCCACGGCCATGTAGGCCCAATCAGCCTCCTGCTGCGGCTCTCCTTGCGTGAGGGAGACTCTGCCGAAAAGATGCGCTTGGCCCCGCCCCCTAGGCGCGCGCACCCGGGGGCTGGAGCTTTAAAGGAGCCAGCGCGGGAAATCTCGGTGGACGTCCTCGGATGACTTCAGATGCTGCAGGTTATTTAAACCCTGCAGCTGGGCCTAAACCTCACCTTGCAACGAGGTTCACTCAGTCCCCTGGGTTGCTAGTTGCTGCTTTGGATTTTGGATCATCTCTTCTACTTCTGGCTTCCAATCCGGCTTCGTCCTATAACTTCGTCTTCGCTTCCGCCCCTGGTTTTGGTTTGGACTTCTGACTTCTGGCTTATGACCCGGCTCCATCCAACGACTCTTCCGCCCCTGGCCTTGGCTTCGGACCTCTGGCTTCTGACCCGGCTTCATTCCTGGACTCCGACTTCTGCTTCCTCCGCCTCCTCAGGTATCCGGTTCTTGCTGGCCCAGGGGATTCTCCTAAGTCCCAGCAGCTCGAGCTCTCACGGGCTCCTCCCGGGGGAGCCGCGGGCTTCTGAGGGTGAAGACTCTTCCAGCCTCCTGGGTCCTGCCGTCCTCATCGACCATCTCTTCGGCCGCTTCCTGGATCCTTGGTCGCATAGGGTCCCACCTAAGTCCAAGAGGTCCGGGTCCCTACGGGCTCCTCCTGGGGGCATCTCGGACTTCCAGTGGTGAAGTCTTCTCCGGAGTCTCTCTTCAGCGCCGCCTCCCAGCTGTGACGCTCACTGTGGGTCCCCACAATGCAACATCTGCAGTCTCAGCCAGCCCAAGAGTCCACGACCGTAACAGTTTGCAAAGCCATGGACCTGGCGGATCTCGCGGGCTGGAAAGCCATCCCGGGTATTGCCCAGAGGTTGCAACAGCAGCAAATTTGCCTCGACTCAATGATGGCAACAGTGCAGAGGTTAGCTTGCCACGTTGACGGAGCCACCCCTTCCAGTTCCCCGGTACCTGGAGCTGTGACCAATACCAGTCCAGCTGCACCCATACAGATGCCAGCACCCTCGAGGTATTCAGGGGATGCGAGGTTATGTCGAGGAATCTTGAATCAATGCTATATTCGCTTCAGCCTACTACCAGCCCAGTTTCCCACGGACCGGATCAAGACAAGCTACATTATCTCTCTGTTGGATGGGAGACCCTTAGCATGGGCCTCTTCACTGTGGGAGTGTCAGGACCCCCGCCTAGCCAACCTGGTACAATTCGTCACCTCCTTTCGACGGATTTTCGATGAGTCCTCTCGCAGACCTACAGCCGCTTCCGAACTGCTCCAGCTGCGTCAGGGTAACCAGCCTTTGGCTGAACACACTGTGGAGTTTCAGACTCTTGCTGCCGAATTGAACTGGGGAAGTGATAGCCTGCACGGCATCTTTTTGGAAAGACTCTCCCCAAGGCTTCAGGATGAGCTGGCGGCCAGGGATCTCCCAGACGATTTGAACGATCTCGTCAATCTGGCGGGCCACGTGGACCGTCGGATCCAACGCCGGTTCCGGGAGAGGAAGCCTGCTCAGAGGCCCAGGAGCTTTGGAACCATAACTTCCCGAAATGGGCACTCCCCTTCTGCCTCTCCGGGGGCTCAAAATGCAGAACCCATGCAGGTGGGCCGAGGTCCCATTTCTCAAGAGGAGAGGAGAAGACGTCAGTCCCAGGGCCTGTGTCTGTATTGCGGTGGCAAGGGACACTTCGTTGCCCGCTGTAGCGAGTGTCCGGGAAGCGCTCGGACCTAGGGACAGTCGGGGAGCTAACCCTAGGTCACACCACTTCTGCCTCCCCGTGTACCGTTCCGGTGACCTTAATCCTTCCCGAAGGGGAGTTTGATATGCTAGCCCTGATTGAGTCCGGAGGAAACTTCATCCTCAAGGACTTAGTCCAGCAACTCCAGATTGGGGTTCAACACCAGGGGAAACTCCTTCCAGGCACCATCTCTACTCGTACCAAGCCTCTCACGCTACTCTCCGGTATCCTGCATGTAGAGGAAATTTTGTTCCTCATCTTGGAAAGGTCCATGCATCCAGTCATCTTGGGGTTACTTTGGCTGCGGAAGCACTCTCCTGTAATGAGGGCCCCCAGGTGGCATCCTGGGGGCCCTCATGCTTCGATTCCTGTTTGACCACTGTCCCTCGACCACCAGTGCCTCTCCTGATGACTTCATTGGCACTGCTGCCCCACTACCAAGACTACCTCGATGTCTTCTCTAAGGAGAAAGCCAAGATCCTCCCGGAACACTGCCCTTTCGACTGTGCGATCCACTTGCTTCCGGGTACCACGCCACCATGAGGATGGGTGTACCCGTTGTCACTTCCAGAGACGCAGGCCATGTCCGCATACATCCAGGAGAACCTGGACTGTGGGTTCATTCGACCATCTACATCCCCGGCTGGAGCGGGGTTCTTCTTCGTAGCTAAGAAGGACGGGTTCCTCAGACTCTGCATAGACTACCGTGGCCTGAACAGCATTACCCGGCGTGACTGGTACCCATTGCCCTTGATTCCGGAACTTCTGGACAGACTACAGGGGGCCAAGGTGTTCACAAAATTGGATCTCCGTGGGGCATATAACCTAGTGAAGATTCGGCCAGGCGACGAATGGAAAACCCACAAGGGATGGCCACTACGAATACCTGGTCATGCCCTTCGGTCTCTGCAATGCCCCGGCGGTTTTTCAGAACCTCATGAACGAGGTTCTGAGGGAGATGCTACATACCTCGGTAACTGTTTACCTTGACGATGTGCTAATATATTCCAAGGACTTGGAGATGCACTGCCACGATGTCCGTCGTGTCCTAAAGAAACTGCGAGACAACCGACTTTACGCAAAATTTGAGAAATGCCAATTTGAGCAAGATTCACTGCCCTTCCTTGGGTATATTGTTTCTGCCACGGGGTTCCATATGGACCCAGAGAAGGTTGCCGCCATCAAGAATTGGCCTCAGCTTGTGGGAGTCAAAGCACTTCAGCGGTTCCTCGGTTTTGCCAATTTCTACCGGCAATTTATCCCACACTATTCCCAGATGGTGGCCCTGCTGATGGCCCTCACCAGAAAGGGGGCCGACGCTAGGAACTGGCCAGCAACGGCCCTATGAGCCTTTCAGGAACTGAAGAACGCTTTCCTCCAGGACACATGCCTCCGGCAACCAGACTCTCAACGCCAGTTCATCGTGGAGGTCGACGCCTCCGACATGGCTGTTGGAGCCGTCCTAAGCCAATTGTCCAATGGAGGCAAATCCCTGCCGTGCTCCTACTTTTCACGTAAATTCTCGCCCGCAGAGAGGAACTATGGCATAAGTGATAAGGAGTTGCTAGCCATCAAACTAGCATTCGAAGAATGGTGCCAGTGGCTGGAAGGGGCCCAGCAATCAGTGATCATGTATATGGACCACAAGAACTTAGAATACCTATGCCGTGCCCAGCGCCTTAACCCCTGGCAAGCCCGGTGGTCTCTCTTCTTTAGCCGCTTCAACTTCCTTCTTCGCTACCGGCCCACAGACAAGAACATCCGGGCAGGCGCCCTTTCCCGCACAACTGAGACAGAGGACACCCCTAATCCACCACAGTACATTCTTGACCCGGCCAAAGTGCTCCTTGCGGCCTCCAACGTAATCCCAATGGGGAAGACAGTGGTGCCACTCCGACTTAGTAAAATGGTCCTCTCTTGGGCCCACGACTCCCTGACCGCTGGTCACCTGGGAGTAGCTAGAACCCAGGAGTTATTCTCTGAGTTCTACTGGTGGCCTCAGTTTAAGAAGGACGTCCGTCTCTACGTCAGCTCCTGCCCGACCTGTGCCCAACAGAAAACTCCCACCGGCCATCCCTGGGGTCTTCTTCAGCCTCTGCCTGTCCCCACTGAACCATGGACCCACTTATCCACAGATTTTATCATAGATGTACCCGCTTCAGAAGGGAAAACAGTGATCTGGGTTACCATAGGTTCTCTAAGGTGGCTCACTTTGTGCCCCTCACTAAACTGCCCTCAGCACCTGAACTGGCGAACCTATTTACTCATCATATCTTTCGTCTTCATGGGCTCCCTCTACACATCGCCTCGGACAGGGGCTCCCAATTCACGGCAAAGTATTGGAGGGCGCTCTGTAAAAGGTTTGGGGTCCACCTAGAGTTCACGACCACCTTCCATCCCCAAGCTAATGGCCAAGTGGAAAGCACGAACCGGACATTGAAGACGTTCCTCCGGTCCTTCGTAGGAGACCTGCAAAATGATTGGGTGGCCCTACTCCCGTGGGCGGAGTTCTCTTACAACCACCACAAGCATTCCGCCACCGGTAAATCTCCCTTTTACACAGTATATGGGAGACGTCTTCGGCCTCCGTTGCCATTGCCGTTGGAAGTGCCATCTCCAGCCGTACAGATCACGGCCCGACAGTTGCACCAGGTCTGGAAATCCACTCGGGAGAAACTTCTGCGCACTGTGGTTATTGCGAAAAAATTTGCGGACCGCCTGCGACGGCCAGCTCCAGTGTTTCTTCCTGGGGAGAAGGTGTGGCTAAGCACCAAACACCTTCGCTTGCAGCTTCCTTCGATGCGTCTGTCTCCAAAGTACATTGGCCCGTTTGCTATCAAGGAAAGGGTAGGGGCAGTTTCCTACTGCCTCCCTCCTACGCTCAGGGTACACAACGTCTTCCACGTTTCCCTGTTGAAGCCATTGGTTCTCTCTCCCTTCCATAGGAAGTCGCCTGCACCGGCCACTCCTGAGGCACAAGAAGATGCTGTCTATCAGGTCAAAGAGGTACTGGATGTGCGGTTTCGCCTCAGACGCTGGGAGTACCTCCTCTCGTGGAAAGGCTACGGTCCCGAAGAGAATTCCTGGGAGCCAGCCGCAAACATCTTAGACAAGGGCCTTCTTCATCAGTTCCATGTGGAACATCCTGCTAAGCCCAGACCCCCGGGAAGGGGGCACAGGGGGAGGGGTACTGTTACGGGACCGGGCCGTGTCCCAGTCCCTCCTCCTACCTCGGGGCCGGCCCGGCCCACACGAGCGTCCCCGTGGCCGTGTAGGCCCGATCAACCTCCTGCTGCGGCTCTCCCTGCACGAGGGAGACACTGCCGAACCGACGCGCTTGGCCCCGCCTCCTAGGCGTGCGCGCTCCCGGGGGCTGGAGCTTTAAAGGGGCCAGCACGGGAAATCTCGGAGGATGCCCTCAGATGACGTCAGACGCTGCAGGGTATTTAAACCCTGCAGCTGGGCCTAAACCTTGCCTTACAACGAGGTTCACTCAGTCCCCTGAGTTGCTAGTTGCTGCTTTGGATCTTGGATCATCTCTTCTATTTCTGGCTTCCAACCCGGCTTTGTCCTTTGACTTCGTCTTCGCTTCCGCTCCTGGTTTTGGTTTGGACTTCTGACTTCTGGCTTCTGACCCGGCTCCGTCCAACGATTCTGTTTCCAGCTTCCGCCCATGGCCTTGGCTTCGGACCTCTGACTTCTGGCTTCTGACCCGGCTTCGTTCCTGGACTCCGACTTCTGCTTCCTCCGCCTCCTCAGGTATCCAGTTCTTGCTGGCCCAGGGGATTCACCTAAGTCCCAGTGGATTGGGCTCTCACGGGCTCCTCCCGGGGGAGCCACGGGCCTCCGAATGTGAAGACTCTTCCAGCCTCCTGGGTCCTGCCGTCCTCATCGACCATCTCTTCGGCTGCTTCCTGGATCCTTGGTCGCATAGGGTCCCACCTAAGTCCAAGAGGTCCGGGTTCCTATGGGCTCCTCCTGGGGGGATCTCGGACTTCCAGTGGTGAAGTCTTCTCCAGAGTCTCTCTTCAGTGCCGCCTCCCGGCTGTGATGCTCGCTGTGGGTCCCCACAGTGCAACATCTGCAGTCTCAGCCAGCCCAAGGGTCCATGACCGTAACACCGTATCTCTAAAAGGATAAAGACAGGATAGATGTGGTCCAAAAAAGAGCGACCAAAATGGCAAGGGGTCTGCATTGGAAGACTTATGAGGAGAGGCTGAAAGATCTGAAAATGTATACCCAGGATGAGAGGAGGTGCAGGGGAGATATAATACAGTCGTTCAGATACCTGAAAGATTTTAATGATGCACAATCATAAAACCTTTTTGGTTGAAAAGAAATCAATAGAACTAGAGGTCATGAAATGGAGCTCCAGGAAGGATGACTCAGAACCAATGTCAGGAAATATTTCTTCATGGAGAGGGTGGTGAATGCCTGGAATGCCCTTCTGGAGGACGTGGTGAAGACGAAAACAGTGAAGGAATTAAAAGAGGCAAAGGATAAACATTGTGGATCCCTAAAGGCTAGAGGATGGAGATAAAGAAAAGACTGCATGCGGGTAACTAGGGGTAACTTGCTGGAGTGGCATTTGCTACCCTTAGATAAGCCTTGACACTGTTAATGCAACGCCATCATTACTCTCTGCTTCAATGGCAGTGGGAAAAGGGGAACTGTGTTCAGATAGCAGCCAATGAGGGCCCTGAGTTTTATGGTTTGGGGAACAAATAAACATGGGGGTAACTCACTGATGTGGCTTTTACTATCCTTAATCACTAAGCCTGATACTTTTGATGCACCTCCATCTTTGCTCTCTGCCCCCACGGCAAAGGTTAATGGAAATTGGATTCAAACAGCATCCGAGAGCCCTGACTTTTACGGTTTGGGAAACTGATAAGCACGAGGGTAACCTGCACAGTGCAGCAGATACTGGCATAAGCTTGCTGGGCAGACTGGGTAGATCATTTGGTCCTTTTCTGCCATTATTTCTATATTTCCAAATTACAGTTGGGGGCTAGCTATTCCTGTCCCTGTCCCCAGAGAGCTCACAATTTGAGTTTTGTACCCCAATATTTAAAAAGGGCTCCAGGGGCAAACTGGGAAACTACAGACAGGTGAGCCTGACTTCAGTGCCAGAAAAAATAATAGAAAGTGTTCTAAAGATCAAAATCACAGAACATATAGAAAGACATGGTTTAATAGAACAAAGTCAGCATGGCGTGCCTCACAAATCTTCACATTTTTTAAGGGGTTAATACACATGTAGATATAGGTGAACTGGTGGATGTAGTGTATTTGGATTTTCAGAAGGCATTTGACAAAGTTCCTCTTGAGAGGCTTCTAAAAAAAGTAAAAAGTCATGGGATAGGTGGCAATGGCCTTTTGTGGATTACAAACTGGCTAAAAGACAGGAAACAGAGAGTAGGATTAAATGGACAATTTTCTCAGTGGAAAAGGGTAAACAGTGGAGTGCCTCAGGGATCTGTACTTGGACCGGTGCTTTTCAATATATATATATATAAAAGATCTGGATAGGAATATGACGAGTGAGGTTATAAAATTTGCAGATGATACAAAATTATTCAGAGTGGTTAAATCACAAACGGATTGTGATAAATTGCAGGAAAATTGGGCATCCAAATGGTAGATGAAATTTAATGTGGATACGTGCAAGGTGATGCATATAGGGAAAAATAACCCATGCTCAGCTGTTAGGTTCCATATTAGGTGCTACTACCCAAGAAAGAGATCTAGGCATCATAGTGGATAATACTTTAAAATCGTCGGCTCAGTGTGCTGCGGCAATCAAAAAAGCAAACAGAATGTTGGGAATTATTAGAAAGAGAATGGTGAATAAAACGGAAAATGTCATCATGCCTCTGTATCGCTCCATGGTGAGACTGCACCTTGAATACTGTGTACAATTCTGGTCGCCGCATTTCAAAAAAGATATAGTTACGATGGAGAAGGACCCCAGTGGCAGATTGAGCAGTCCCACAAGAGGGCAGGGACTCCAGCGGCAGATTAGGAGGTGACTCTGGGTTCCCCTTGAGCAAGGGGACCCCAGCAGCAGATCAAGTGGTACACCAAGAAGGCATGGATCCCAGCAGCAGATTGAGCAGTCCCCAAGAAGGTGTGAAACCCAGCGGCAGATTGAGTGGTCCTGCAGGAGGGTGTGGACCCCAACAGCAAATCGAGTGGTCCCGCAGGAGGGCATGGAAGCGGGCAGCAGATTGAGCACTCCCCAAGAAGGTGTGGACCCCAGCTGCAGATCAAGCAGTCTCCTAAGAAGGCATGGACATCAGTGGTAGATTGAGCAGTCCCCCAGGAGGGAGTGGATCCCAGCAACAGACCAGGAAGTGGAGTCAGGTTCCCAGGAGGGTGTGGACCCCAGTGTTGGCACAGACCTTTCAGCAGAGTAGAAGTGGCACCAAGAAGATGGCAACGGTTTAGATACAACAGACCCCCCCCCCAGGCCAACACTGCCCACCAGCCCAGTTGCATCTTTTCAAATGGGTGAGACTTGAGAAAAAGGGGAGAATAATAATAACGATTGATTAAGCGGGAAATCAAGAGGTCCCTTCTATTCTATATGGTGGTATAGTGTGGGGGCCAACAACCCCAAATTGCCAAATATTAAATGTTCTTGCTACTTTGTAGAAATGTATATAGCTGTGTGGCCTGAGAATCTTAACCACAAGTAGATAAGTGTGCTGTGTGTTTGACATCCTGTTAGCCTTGTACATAGTCATGTAGAAATATATATATTTATTTATTTATTTATTTATTTAAAATTTTTTTATATACCGACATTCATCCAGGATATCACATCGGTTCACAGTGTAACGCAAATATACGCCATGCATGGCGCTTTACATGGAACAGATAAAACATGTTAACAAGGGAATAACGGGATAAGAGAACATGGGATAAATTGCATTAAATATTAAACAAGAATTGCAATTATATACATATGTACAATGTTGAGAGAACTGAGAGAAAGGGATTTGGGAATATTAGGGGGGGGGGGGGGGGAGTGGAGAGCAGAGGGGGGAGAAGAGGGGAGAAGGGGGCGGAAAGAAGAAGGATGGGGCAAAAGCGGGGGTACCGAAAGGGGGGCCGTGGAAAGGCAGAGTGGAGATTAGGTGTATGCTTTGGCAAATAGCCAGGTCTTAAGCTTCCGCTTGAAGGATTTCAGGCATTCCTCTTGCCGTAGTTCAACTGGCATTGTGTTCCAAAGGGTCGGCCCGGCGATGGATAGTGCACGGGCTCTTGTGGAGGTTAGTTTGTGGAGTTTGGGAGAGGGGATAGGCATGGTTGCGAGATGTGCATGTCTGGTAGGTTTATTGGACTGGTGTAAGCGGAAGGATTCATTGAACCAGTTCATTTCAGGATTGTATAAAGCCTTGTGGATGAGAGAGAGTGCCTTATATTGTATACGGGATGCTATTGGGAGCCAATGTAGATCTTTTAGAACAGGTGTAATATACATATTACATACTGCCAGCCTTGTTCACAGTCCCATTTGTATTCCTGGGGTGAAGGGAGGGAAATCCCATCCATTAACACCTTGTTCTCCAGGTGGAGGCACCAGGTGTCAAGAACATGGGGACCGACACAGTCTGCCCTAGGGAGGCTCCCGCCAGGTCAGTTCCGAACCCAGGAACGCCCCGCGGGACTTTACATACATTTTATACTTGTGAAAATGCAAGCCCTTTTTTATGCCTATTTTTTGCTCTGCAGTTTTTGCCTTAGTATCACACCTCCCCATCCTGTTCCCTGCACAAAGGGTGTGTGTGTGTGTGTGTGGAGTGGGGAACAGGAGGAAAGGGGCTGGAGCAGGGAGCAGAGTAGCTGTTGTCTGCTCCAGGCTAATCCCCTCTCTTCCTCTTCCCTGCAGGCTGCCTGAAAGGGAGGGGTTAAAGCAGACCCACTGCTGCTCTGCCTCTTGAGTCTGAAAAGAGGTGGAACTGCACTCCAGGCCATTCCTCCACAAATTAAACACAGGTTAGATTACGATTTACTGCAGCTTGTGGAGATTCTGATGCCACAGCGGGAATTTTAAGAGGATTTACCAGACCGAATCAAAGTGGCAATATCTTAATCTGCTCTCATAGCAGCTTGTTCATAGTTAAATACAAAACTGCCACTATGCTATTAGGGCTTAGAGACATTTTTAAAATTGGAAGAAAAATGAATGACCCACAGGAGGGCCCTCCCTCCCTCTCTATGCGCAGCGTTGCTCTCCAACCCTTAGAAGACTTTTATTCAACTCTGTCATGAGGCAAGCTGAGGATAAGTCACAGCGATCATCGTCATCCTCACATTTCTTTCTGATTCGCCGTTCTCTTTAACATACTCAGGATGAATTACAACATATCCATCAGTCTGCTGTTTCCAGAAAATACACTTGTGTGTGTGTATAGCTCTGGGTGGTAATAAAATAGGAACGTCTTTTCCCTTGCAGAGATTCACTTACACCACCAACTGGAGATTGGGGAAGGAAAAATTGAAAGATAAAACAATGATCAGTGCTGGACCACATATAGCAAGACTTCTTTCTGAAAAGTCAGAATTGGCAACTGTGGGGTTGGTTTAGGTGGGGCAGCCAAAATCCCACAGCACCAAAGCCTAGCTTTCTGTGAAAGAGCTCTGTGAATGTAAATGATGCCGAAAGTCCTGCTCATGTTTATGGACCTTATTCAAAATGGACTTTTCCCATTCTAGGCCTATGGAAAACTCTTTACTGAATAAAGCCCCATGACTGGTCCAGCATAGTCCATTATGATTGGAGACCGTTGGGGCAAAAAGGAGAGTAAGAGTTTTTAAATCTGGGATACACTATCGCCTTGCTGGCAGTGTAACTGCACATCCAAATTAAACATTTAAGTCACGCTTTGACTTTGTATCAAGTTGCATAGCAAAACCAGAAGAATATATTGGAAAGGAATAGAAGCTCATAAATTATAATAGGGATTGATGACTGAGTCAGGATGGTCTTCACTCATACAGATAACTAAAAGCAAAAGGTCCCAAAGATCACAGGGAAGGAAGAAGGTATGAGAGAAGCCTATTTTAGAGGTTGGCATTTCCTTGACTAGGCTTGGCATAGGTGCAATAATATTTCAATTTAATATTACATCTGAGGAGCCTTCAGCTCCTCATTTGGCAGAACCATCATTTTAATCTATGGATTTCTGCCAGATGATGTGGGAAGAAAGGTATGGAAGGAACGTGCGAGGAGACTTCGTGCACCCGGGCACCCCCAAGAGAAAACGCTGGTGGAAATATCTGCAATGTGATGCCTAGGGAAGGAGGGGTTGGGAGTAGGCAAAGGATGATAGAGAGAGAATAAGAAAAAAAAAGGGCCTAACGGATTTGCTGTGCCGTGCATCTGTGAATGAAACCTGAAGGCTTATTCATTTCATGTTAGAGGGATCGGTCACAGTGAAGTGAAGCAGCCCGTGCTGGCTGCCAAATAGCTCTTCGCAAATGTTAGGACTTCCTGTTCCACAGCAGATCTTTTACATTCCAGTTTGCTAAGTTTTACAGGAGAAGAGTGTGCGTTTATGTTTGGGAAGTGGGAGGAGAGCACAAAAGGCAGGAGTATGGAGTAAAGAGAGAGAGAGAGGAGGGCGAGAAGAAAAGCAGGGAAGATTAATTTCATATCCTAAACGGGGGGGGGGGGTTTCTGTCAATAGCGACATGAACATAAAAAGATTGTTTCGGCCTTCCTTAATCCGTTTAACATCCTGTTTGTATTTTCCTAATGGGTGTGAGAGGGAAGTTCCATCAGTCTGCGCTTCAAGCCGTCCTGCCACTTTTACCCCCTGTATTTTATTACTGCAAGGTGCTATCAAACACCAGTTCTCCTACAGTGACAGCTTATTAGTATTATTAGCATTCAAATACACAGATAGCATTGTCTACCCTCTTCCCTGACAAGGTAATTTTCATTAAAGATGACCCGTCATGTGTATCCACTTAGCACAGTGTCTGTCAAATTAGAGAATATTTACCGCACTAGCCGGAGTTCGAGGAGGAAAAGAAGAGCTTCCCCATCCAGATCTGTACAGGATCTTCTCCTGCATTTGCAGGACCTCATCAGAGCTTAGAGCGATTACTTTATGCAGGGGCACCTTTTCTTTAACATCTGCCTTCAGTGCTGAAAGAAGACATTCAGTAAGATCCCAGACAGCAGCCGCTCATTGCCTGCTCCATCACACTAATGCCTACAAGGAGGGGCTCTGCACTTTCTGTGAAGCACCGCATTAACGTTATCAGGAGAAGAGGTAGGACAGGAGTAAATGTGAGACCTCTCTCATGATCATAGTTTCTATCCCAGCATTCCTTACAGCGATCTTGGGGGCAAGAAGGCCCGCAAACCCGGCCTCTCACACACTCACGAGATGCATGTGTGACGGACACTACGGTTACATCACCATTAAGACCTGGATGAGCCTTTAGTTCAGTTAGTGAAGAGTGCAGGTTAGTGAGCGTGTGTGTGTGTGTGTGTGTGTGTGTGGGGGGGGGGGTACTGTCCCTTTGAGGGGTCTGGAATGGCCGCCCCCTGAGAGTCTGTTTATTTAGCAGCTCCCCACAGAGTGCTGGAGAGGCAGCCCCTTTAGGTTTGCTGAGAGTTAGGAGGTAGAGAGTAGTCTTTTCTTAATTGTTTTTCAGGCCCAGTCAGAGGAGCCAGGCAAGCCCTGCTTGGTGGTCCTGACCAGGGTCGGGAGGGGGTTTCCTTTCCCAGTGCACTTACTGGCTGGTTAGGATTTCCCCTCTGGGTCTATTTTTTTGGGTTTTCAGATTTTAAGTGGTAGGAGCCTCACTGGACACCTGGGCCTTTCTTGGACTCAAAGCATGGGGAACCCTTGGTCTGGGATACCCGGGGATAGGAAAACCCTGCCCCTGAAGTAGTGGTGACCTGTTGTGGGGGTCAAATTCAGTTGGGGATAAAAGACTTTTGAGATCAAGATCCAGGAGGAAGTTTTGGCTGCTCTTTCCTTCCTGTCTGAAGCACAGAGAGCTGCTTGTTTCAAGGAGATCCCTTCCACCAGGGGTCCAGAAAGAAGAAATAAAGATTCTGTGTAAGAACTACAGAGATCCCGAAGATCTGCTCACCACGAGCAAGGGAAATCAAACATCACTGTACACACCCAGCCAGTCTCTTTTCTGGTTATTTCCTGTCCAGAAGCTAAGTATATTATATTACTGCCTTCAATCTGTGAAATATAGCCAAAAGGTTGTGTATATTTGCATTGCTGGTGTGCCTTTGAGGGCATTGCACAGACTGCAGCACTGAAGGGCAGGAAGTGTGGAGTTTTGATATTGATTGTTAGCAGTGCTAAAAAAAAAGGATTTATTAAAAAAACAAACAAACAACACCTCACTTAAATATACAGAGGATTCTACAAAATCCCTATAACTCCATGTAAGCTAAAATTATAGTAACTAATATCAACTGTTTAATTCCTACCCACCCACCCCAGAGTTTATCCTTCCAATATAGTCTGGCTGGGATACATTAATTGATAATAAGATAATTTGGTAATTCTTTAGGTGATCTCTATCAAATCAAATGAGCAAAATGAGGTCTATCCAATGTAACAAATGTGGAGCCTTTATCTTGAGGCAAATCATCTGGAAACTTAGTACTTGCCCCATTTGTTCAGAACTCTCTTTCATGAAAAAGGAGTTGGCTCACCTTAAAGCTGAATTAGCTGCAATAAAGAAAGTAGCAGCATCCACCAAGAAATCTTCACCAACTTTACAGTATTCAGGAATCGTTTCCCCATTACTGCAGAACACATGTGGTTTACAGTGGGCTCAGTTAGGATAAGACCTGTGACCCAAAGACACCCATTCTTCACAATTGTGCAGCCCACATGTCCCCCTCCCCCCACTTACACAGAGCGTACAGGAACCAAGAACAAATGGATTACAGTGGGCTCTGGTAGAATAAGAGCTGTGATGCGGAGACACCCACTGTCTCAGTGACACAAAATGCCTTCTCTGTATTAGATAATGAAGAAGCTCTAGCGATGGAGATTGAAGTGGTATCTGAAAGGAAAGAAGAAACCCAATGCACCAGAAATGCTATAATACAACCAATAACCATAAGAAAAAGCTCATTGTGCTGGATGACTCAGTCTTCAGAGGCACTAATTTGGGAACTCTTTTTGAGGGAAACACTATAGTTAAAAGCCTTTCAGGATCATCAGCTGGTAGAAATGCTATTCATATAGTCAATGTAATCAAAGAAGAAAGTAAGGACTCTGAAGCTGATATTGTTATCCATCTGGGAACCAATAACCTTGCTAGAAACAACATCCAAGTGATACAGAGATTTCCAGACTCTGGCGAAACAGATTAGTCACATGGCGAAGACTATTCCCTTTTTAGAAGTGTTACCTTTTCATGGAAAGGGGAAAGAGATGCTAAGCCTTATAGATAACTTCAATTCATGGCTCAAAACCTGGTGTAAGGAAGAAAGTTTTGGATATATTGGGGGCTGAGGTCATGTGTGGAACAGTAAAAGACTTTGTCAAAGATGGATTACATCTGTCTGTGGCAGGAAAAAAGATCCTGAGTGATAAAATTCAAATCCTATGCCATAAGGCATTTAAACTAGAGGACGGAGGTGGCAGAAGGAAATTGGAATGTCATCCCCCCAAATCTCAAAGAAATGGGTGAAGGGAAAAACAAGAATCATCTGAATTGTTATGCTTCAACTCCTGAGGAGGGAGGAGTTAGCAAACTGTATGATCTACTCCTCAAGAAGGGAGGAGTTAGCAATCTGTAATGAATCTGCTCCTGTGGAAGGAGGAGGTAGCAATCTGATATGCTCAGCTCCTGTAGAGGGAGTAGTAAACCATCTGTTAGGGTTAGACTGCAGAGTAGCAATCTGTTATGAATCGGTTGCTGAAGACTCCTGATGGAGAAGGAGTAGCAATCTGTTACCAGCGGAGTGCTTGGAGAGGGCACCCAGCTGTAGAGGAATGTAGATAGGTGGATCCTTGGGCCGATGGCAGATGACTGCGCCCCCAGGAGGATATCCTGAGAGGGACCACCGGCTAGGCTTGAGTACGGAGACAGACACAGATAATTCTTTTATTAGACAGGTTAGTAGAACCACCAGAGGTGGCAGTAGTGAGCTGATATGCCCGGCAGGGCTGAAGTCCCTCAGGTACTGGAACCGTAATCCCAGGGTTGCTGAGCTGTAGAGAAACTATAGATAGTGAGTAGACAGGGTATGTTGTGTTCATAGCCAGAACTGGATGACAAAACTCACATAAGGTCTTTAGGAAGCTCAGTAGCTGGAAAGGGTTAGGCCCTCGAGGAGCGAGTACCTGGTTCCAGGGAAAGCTCTGAGAGAGTGGTGGTAACTCACAAATGTCTGTATCTGCGATAGCTTCCAGGCAGTAGAGAATCTTCAGAGTGTACAGGAACATGGGCCCTCGAGGAGCGAGTACCGGTTCCTATCTGCAATCTGAAAGAAAGGAAAGAGAGCGAGGCCCCCGAGGAGCAGGTACCCCTGGTAAGTCCGAGGAGGCAGAGTAGCTTGGGAGTAAAGCCGAAGCAATCCCTCTATGCTGACTCGATTAGTTTAGCGAATACTGAGACCTTTTATATTGGAAGCGGATGATGTCATCTCAGGGGGACGCCCCCGAGGTTTGCGTCCTTGCTGGTACATCAATCGGAGCACGTGCGCGCGTGCCCTACATCATCAGGAACATGGCGGATCCGTAGCGTCGAGCCGGTCCGGGGACGCTGGAGGGAGACGGCAAGAAGACGCTGCGGCTGCTAACCGTCCATCAGACCCGGAGGGAGTCGCCACAGAGGTAAAGAGGGCAGAGTGAGGGCGTCGAGCAGCAACGGACGTAACATGAATAAGGCACAAAAGAAGTCCAAGAAGAGCAGAAACCTAAAGGAGAGAAGCTGTAAAGCTATCAGCACAAATGCTCGTAGTCTGGGCAATAAAATCCCAGACCTGCAGGTTCTAATGGTGAAAGCAGATCTGGACATCATTGCTGTTACAGAAACATGATTTACGGAGTCACATGACAGGGATATAGCCATCCCTGGCTATAACTTATTAAGGAAGGCCAGGGAGGACAGGAAAGGAGGAGGAGTAGCATTTTATGTTAGAAGCAATATCCAAGCAATTGAAAGCAAGAGACGTGGGGTAGGGAAGAAGCATTATAGGCTAATCTAAAAAAAGATGATGATGCTTCCATTTACATTGGTGGTCTATAGGCCTCCAATTCAGACAGAAGAGCTGGACAGATATCTGATCAAACACATCGAAAAGATGGGAAAGGGGTGTCTTAGCAGAGACATGGTATGTTAGGAGCTCCTCATTCTCTTCAATTTTTTCTGTTTTGCCTCTTAATATGCTGCATACCAAAGGAAGGCAAAATTCGGGAGTCATCCCCAGCTACTCCCCCTATCTGACCCTTTCCAGCCAAAAATGATTGGGTTCCTCTTCCTGGCATTCCTACCTTCACCAGTTCCTGGTTCCTTAGTTGTGGGAGCTGAGGAGTGTGCGGCCCCCCACCGGATGCTGATGTCAGCCTCAGTTCTGGAAAACCGATTAATCTGTCTCCTCCTTGTTTGGAATCATCAACTGGATCTTCTTTGTCGCTGTGTAGGCCGATTGAGAGCCCTAGATTCACGACTTCTGGGGAAGAACGTCCTGCAAACAATGCAAGACCTCCGGATGAGGTCATGCCAGTTGGAGTCGCAATGCCCACGGAAGAGCTTGGAGAGTTTGGGCTTGCTATGGAAATGGTTGCGATCTCATGGGTACAGATCTTGATGCTGCCTCGGAGTGTAGAGGAATGTGGAAGCCTTTCCTCACCTCCAAAGAGACAATGTTTAGAAAATTCTTTCGTTTTTCCCACTTTGGATAAGCCTACAGTGAGGACCCCTGATTCAGTTTGGTCAGCTTTAATAACACTAGAGAAATCTATTTCCTTGTTAGTGGGAGCTACCTCAGGCATTTACAACCGTATTCAAAGTTCTGAAGAATCGTTGGTACAACAAGGTGGGAAAATTGATGATCTGAGTTATCAAATTGTTGCATGTCAAAATGTTCAAACAAAATTATTTCAATCCAAGATGATTCATTCCAGGAAACTGGAGACTATAGAAAATTCCCTTCACTATTTAAATCTGAGCGTTTTAAATTTTTCACGTTGTGATTTGCTGTCCCCTATGGACTCCTTTAAGAAATACATTACTGAAGTGCTTCTAATCCCATCTGATGCTATGCCTACTATTGCTAAACTTTACTTTTTGAAGAACTCGAACATGGACTCTAATGTTTCAAGGCGTCATAATAGTCTGAATTTAAGAGACTTTTTAGAAGCTTCTATTGACTCACCTATCTCCAATCATAGGACATTACTTGTTTCTTTACTTTTTTCCAAAGAACGAGATTTTGTTATTTGATCAATGTGTATGGATTTTTACAGATATTACCCGAGTCATGCAGGATAAAAGGAAAAAATTTCTTAAGATGCATCAAGAGGTTATCACTATTGAGGCTCGATTTATTCTTTGTTATCCTTGCAAATGTATATTCACCCATTTAGGTTCAAAATGTATCTATTTCTATCCTGCACAGCTGAGATCATATCTGGATGCCTACCCTGTCTCTGAATGATTTATTTCAGATCAGCTTTTTGAATTTAGTACTGGTTGCCTCTTCTAGTTTTCCTTGGTTTTTTTTTTTTTTTTACTAATTATTTCCTTTTATAACTGCTCCTTTGATCTTGTGTCCTCTCTCTTTTTTTTATTTTGATTTAATTGAGACTTAGGTTCCAATTGTTCAGATTGGCGCTGTATAAGTTTGTTTAAATATTTCCTCCAATTTATATGTTCTGAGCCTCAATTTATTTTCTGTTAAAAGATTATTTTTGTGTTATATATGAAAACAAGCCAAGTTGTTTGTTCTCCTGTGCATTTGCGGCACATTGGTCAGAGCTCTCCCGTCCGCGCATGTGCGGCATGTCGGTCAGAGCTGCTCTCTTCTGTGCATTCGCGGTACGTCGATCAGAGCTCATTTATCTGTACCTGTCAAAAGAAAAGGACTTCCTTCCTGCACCTTCAAATTAGCTGGGGATGACCTGCAAAGTAGCTGGGGATGACTCCCGAATTTTGCCTTTCTTTGGTATGCAGCATAATAAGAGGCAAAACAGGAAAAATTGAAGAGAATGAGGAGCTCCTAACACACCATGCTCGATGTCCAGATATGTGATATGTAAATTGAACACCGGTATATAAAAACAAATAAAGAAAGAAAGAAAGAAAGAAATATTGATTATAAAAAAAAAAAGAAAAGATGGAAAAGAAGGAAGAAGTGTTACTTGGAGATTTTAATCTACCGGATGTAGACTGGAGTTATCCCTTCTGCGGAATCTATGAGAAGTAGAGAGATACTGGATGCCCTCCAAGAGGCTATGCTCAAACAAATGGTAATGGATTCCATGACAGACGGTGTAATCCTGGACCTAGTGCTCACAAATGGGGATAATGTCTATAATGTCCGGACAGGTGCCCATCTGAGTACAAGTGATCATCAGATGGCATGGTTTGATTTTGCAAATAAGATACAAAGAAGTCACATAAAGACCCGAGTTTTGAATTTCAAATATACGGACTTTGACAAAATTGGTGAGGTGGAACAACAGTGGGCTAAATTAAAAGAATCAACAAATCTATATGTTAGAAAAGTAAACAAAAGTTCAAGGAAAAAGAAACCAATTTGGTTCTCAAAGGAGTTGTCTGCAAAAATAAAGGCAAAAAGATCGCAGCCATCTGTACGCAAGCCGGCACGCACAAATGTATGCCCGATATTATAACATGCGTGCGCAGCCGCACGCATGTTATAAAATCCGGGGTTGGCGCGCGCAAGGGGGTGCACAATAGTGCACCTTGCACGCGCCAAGCCCTTGGGGAGCCCTGCTGGCTTTCCCCATTCCCTCCAAGGCCGTCCAAACTTTCCTTCCATCCCCTTCCACCCCCCATTTTCTCCTCCCTTCCCCTACCTAACCCGCCCACCAGCCCTACCTAAACCCCCCCCAACCTTTATTTTATGAGTTGCGCCTGCCTCTGGGCAGGCGTAGGTTGCGCGCGCCAGCTGATGGCCGGCCCGCGATCCCGGGCACAGCCGCAAATGGCCGCTATGCCTGGAGGCTCCGGCCCCACCCCACCCTACACGCCCCTTTTTTCAAGCCCCGGGACTTACACATGCCTCTGGGCTTTGAAAATCTGCCCCTAAACCTTTTCCATTGGAAAGAAATCAGTAGAACTAGGGGTCACAAAATGAAACTCCAAGGAAGATGCCTCAGAACCTACGTCAGAAAATATTTCTTCATGGAGAAGGTAATGGATGCCTGGAATGCCCTTCCAGAGGAGGTGGTGAAAACCAAAACATTAATTCAAAAGGGCATGGGATTTATTTATTTGTTTTATATACCGTCAATCTGTGAACAGTCATGAAGGTGTACAATAAATAAAGACAAAGTTCAAAATACAATGTGAAATTCAGAGATCAAATGCAAAACAATTTAAATAAGTTCATTAAAATATAAATAAAATAGAAAATTAAGAGTATTTATATTTAAAATATAGTAAATACAGGCATTTTAAAAATGAATAAAATGGATACAAATTAAAATTTAAACTAACGTTCTATCAAAAATAGGGATAAATACTGTGGATCCCGAAAGACTAAAGATTGGAAATGAAGAAAAGAGTGCATGGAGTAACTTGATTGTGTGGCGATTATTACCCTTAACCAATAAGCCTTGATACTGTTGATGCAATTCCATCATTGCTTTCTGCTTCAATAACAGAGGGATAAGGGGAATTGGATTCGTTCAGCAACCGAGGGCCCCGACTTTTATGGTCTGGGGAAACAAGTATGGGGGTAACTTGCTGATGCAGCGGTTACTCCCCTTAACCAATAAGACTGATACTTTGATGCAACTCAAACATTGCTTTCTGATTCAACTGCAAGGTATAACAGG
This sequence comes from Rhinatrema bivittatum, assembly GCF_901001135.1. NCBI lineage: Eukaryota > Metazoa > Chordata > Amphibia > Gymnophiona > Rhinatrematidae > Rhinatrema > Rhinatrema bivittatum. The sequence goes on along the minus strand of NW_021820598.1, from coordinate 299,663 downwards.
GAATTGGATTCAATAGCAATCTATTAGGATTAGTGAATGTGTGTGCCCTGGGCCGAGGTGAGAGATGGTACCGCCCACAGGGTGGAGCCCCGTGAGCCTCACCGTCGGGAGGCGAGGTCTCAGCTGTCATCAGACACAGTGTAAGTCTAGAGTCTTTATTAAAGAGATAGAGCAGCACTACCCGCAGAGTGGGAGGTGCCAAAGTAAAGTCACACAGACTCAGAGGAGTCACCAGGTCTGTAGAATGGGGAATACCCAAGGAGGATACCTCAGTGTAGTTGGAAACAGTCCGCAGAGTGGGATACACTGATGAGGTCTTCAGTAGAGATGGTAGTGGTCCGCAGAGTGGGGTACACCGAAGAGGTCTTCATTAGAGATGGTAAAGGTCCGCGGAGCGGGGTACACTGAAGAGGGTCCTCAGTAGAGATGATAGTGGTCCGCAGAGCAGGGTACACCGATGAGGTCCTCAGTAGAGCTGGTAATGGTCCACAGAGCTGAGTACACCGAAAGGGTCCTCAGTAGAGACAGTAGTGGTCCGCAGAGCTGGGTACACCGAGAGGTCCTCAGTAGAGTAGGAAGTGGTCCGCAGAGTGGAGTACTCATGGCAAGAGTAGCGATGGTTCCAGGGAAGTCCCGGGGAATGGGGCAAACAGAAGTCAGGCCCTCCAAGGAGCGGATAGCCAGAGAAATTGCCTAATTCAGGAAAAACGAATGCACATCCCTAGTATTAGGTACCCTAGGCAAACCTTACAGCCTTGCACACACCTCCCCCCACCACACACACACCCACACACACACACACACACTCCCACACCCTTTACAGACACACACAATTACATTATGCATTTAATAATCCATCCCCCTGCTCTTGCCAACCTCAAAGTCTGTACTTACTGACACTGTAAATTACATATTTATAATGTTACTATGTTATAATGTTATTTATTTATATTCTCCTTACCCATTTCCTCACCATAAGTTGCCTTGTTTTCCGTTCTATGTACTGCACAGTTTACCTTTTTAAGTTTTTTGCTACTTCACCTGTTATATGTAAACCGATGTGATGTTCTTCAAACACCAGTATAAAAAAAAGCCATAAATAAATAAATAACAAATTTTACATGACAAAGAACATTCATGACTACAGTCTTCTGAGGTAGAAATATCACATACAACCTGCATATTATATTTACATGCACTCCTGTGGTGCCAATCAGAAAACTCTGCAAAAAAGACACTTGGATCTCCTATGGAATTAGACGTTTTGTAATGCGTGCTGGGTGTGGGCTTAGCCCTCAGAAAGCCATGAATAAATGGAATTACCATTACAATATAGTAAACCTGCCATACCAAAACAACCCTAACAACCTTTTCTATGAAAGGGCAACACTGCACTTATTACACCAATAAAACTGTTATTAGGAAACCAGGCTGCTATAGACCCCTAAACAGAAATTGCACGCCAGCAAAATACCTCACCTCGGTCACATATGCAGAACACAGAGGGACCCTGACCAAATACAGAATAAAGAGATCAGAAAGTATAAACAGAAACGTGCTGAGAAGAACTGAACTGGAATCCACAACAAGCCAGAGCAACAATGGAAAAGCAGGAACTTTACCATTCTTCATAAAACATTAAATAATAAAATCAAGAAATATAAAACATGAATCAAAATAAAGTCATATTCATTAAAAGAATATTTTAAACCAGTTAATGAACAGAATATCAAAAATTTCCCAAAAACCCAAAAAATTAAAAAATCTGATGAATAAAAAATCCAATTAAAAATGTTCTATTCCCCCTCTTCCAAAAAATAAATATTTCAAAAGAGCAGAATCATCAAATTATACCCAGTTCTTAAAACTAATAAGGATTTAAAAATCCGCTCTCCATACCTGGGATCTGATTTCCAGTCACCCTGAGATTGTCGTGGATTGGGGGAGGTAGGTCCGCACAAACTTTATCTTCTCTCTCACAGACATGCACAATACTACATTCATTCTCTAACACATACCCTCTCTCTAACATACACAGACTCCCTCTCCCTCACCCTCACAGATAATTATGTGTGTATGTCAGTGCCTGGGAGAGCCAATATATGAGATACATAGGCTGTCACAGACACACAAACATACACAAACACACAAGATCTCACACAGTCACATTCACAGGCACACAGGCTCTCACACAGACACATACACCCATACATAGGCTCTCTCACACACACACACGCACACACACACATACACACACACACATAGACTCTCAGTCACATACACACAGGCTCTCACACAGACACATGCACATACACAGGCTCTCAGACACACACAGGCTCTCTCTCACTCTCTCTCACACGCACACACACACACAAAACCTCACACACATACACACATGGTCTCCTGTTGTCATCAGGCTGTGGTGGGATGAGATCCACCATAGCCTCACGGGCCTTCTGTTGTTTTCAGGCCATGGTGGAATAAGCTCCACCATGGCCCCGTGGGTCTCTGGCTATCTTCATGCCATGGTGGGATGACCTCCACCATGGCCCACCGATCTTCCTGCTTGGGGGGGAGCAGAAGCTGTCCACTGGCGCGCATACGAGCACTCACATAAGAGAAGATGGGCCTCTTCTTCGGCCACTGGCAGGTTAGGCTATGCCGGCAGCCCCATGGCCTCTCCTGCTGCCGCCAGCCCGCTGCCCTCTGGGTGTGCTGCCCCGTGCAAATGCACAGTATGCACACCCAGTCGCACCAGGCCTGGCTTTATTTCAACCTCTACCCTCCTCCAGTGAATGCCCTCTCTCGACTGCAACCCCTTCCAACTGATTCCCTCTTATATCCCCCCAGCTCCTCAACCCTCTCCACTTCTCTCCTCTCCATCCCTTTTTGTAATCTCCTAGCTGATCTTCTATAACCCCAAGCCCTTCTTATAACTTCCAACTAATCCTCTGTCATCCCCTCTCTCTCATTCCATCCCCCTCTCCAATCCTTCTCTCACATCCCCACTAGATGATCCCCTGTCAATTCCCAGCTTCTCTCGTACATCCCCAGTTGATCTTCTTTTGTTCCTCCTCTCTCACCCTCCTCAAACAATCCCCCTCCAGCTGATTCACTCCTCAAACCTTCCTGCATCTGACTCCCCTCCTTTCAACAACCCCTTCTTCAAATTTCCCCCTGGCCAGGGTCAGTGGCAACATTTTTCTTTGAGCCCCCAAGCCATAAGTGGATGACAACCGGTGGGAAGAGAGGGCAGGCTAATGACAGGGGCAACAATTTTTTTTCTTGGCTAGGTTCAGAGGTAGATGAACAGTGAGGAGCTGTGGCAGTCTTCACTGGCCCATGCACACTCAGCCTTCCCCTCCCCTCCCCTCATGGCTGATCCCAAGCCCAACAATGATCTGCAAGCGGCAGCAGCACTATTAATGAAAGTCAGCACGACGGCTTGTGAGCAAGCTCCTAGGCCCTGCGGTGGCCCCAGACCTTCCTCACAGAAACTCATGGCAAAGCCATTGCAAGGCGCGTGAGTGCAAGCTGGCTCACAGGCCTCGTGCTGCGTTCCACTACGAATGCTGCTGCTGCTGCTGCTGGTACCTGGAGCATGCTGCTGTTTGAGACAATTGTGATGCCAATTAAAGGTTTTGTGACTCCATTTGGGGTCCTGACCCACAGTCTGGAAGCTCTGAGCTACAGTGAATGCCATGTCTTACCGTCTCTGATGTTCAGTGGCCTTGATTATTGCAACGAACGCACTTTTAGTTGGCGTACATGATACTGCTATTCGCCCTTTATAGTTGGTTCAGAACTCTGCTGCTCATATTTTGACTGCAGCGCCTTGCAAAGGTCATATGTCACCCATTTTGCACTCCCTACACTGGCTGCCCATTCAATACAGAACCCAATATAAAATCCTTTCCATTATTCATAATCTACCGCACAATGATTCCTCCACCTGGCCATGTACACAACTTTGTATATGTCAACCCAATAGGAGCCTTCGCTCCATGCATAAAAACGTATTGCAAGTGCCCACTATAAGAGCAGCAAAACTTGATACCACGAGAAGATGCGCCTTCTCGGTCGCCGGTCCTTTAATCTGGAATTCCATTCTGGATGATTTAAGACAGATTAGCAACTACAAAGAATTTAAAAAGAAAATTACAACTTTTCTTTTTTTGATTGCTTTTGATAACACTCTGGCATCTTAAATCGAATTTCTTTTCGTATTGTGCATATACGCCTTGTTCACGCTGTATTCTGCATGAATTGCCCTGTACTAGGGGACTCTTTGTTTTAATTTTAACCTCCAAGGTTATTTTTAAATTGTTGTTTTATCTTACTTTCTGTCGATTCTTTTTACAATTGTTTGTGAATTTCCAATTATATTATGTATATTAGACATATATATATATATATATATATATATATGGATACTGTAAACTGTTTTGATCTAATTGTCTGTAAAAGCGGTATACAAACATTTTAAAATAAATAAATCATTATTATATATTTCACATATATAGTTTAAGCACTTCTCAGAAGCTAAGAAGCTATTTACTACAAGAAAGCTATTGAATAAATATCTTTCTGACAGAGTAGCAATTAAAAGCTCAGCATCTTTATTGCAGCTGTACATTTTAATATTTCAAGACCTTCCTTATTTGTCTTATATCTGTTTATAATTTGTTATCATGCATGTACAGTATATTGTAACCTTCTAGTACTGTAGAAAGGCGGGATATATTGTTTCTTAAATAAATAAAATGTCACAAGGCATTCCAGTGATGGAAAGTCCAGGATAGCGGAAGCAACCACTGTCAAGAGGATCATACATATGTCATTGTGCAAATTCTGAAATTATAGGATATAGGTGATGCAAAAAGACAGAGTAAGAGTACAGGTTTAATGGAACTACACCAAAGTCAGGAAATGTATATCTGTTGATGGGTCTGGGTCCATTGGTAACACGAGCTGGACATCTTCTATGTGGAGAATGTCCAGTTCATACTACCAATGGACCCGAACCCATCAATGCCAATTAAAAAGCTAGATATGTGTCTCACAGCCATCCAAGAATAGACTAAAAACATCAGACTCCATCTGGATCCCAACAAAATGGAGATTCTCTGTTATAAATCATGTACATTTAAGTCCCTGATTTGAAAATTGCATTTGAAACCAATGAGTTATCGCTGGACTCAGAACTAATTATACTGCCAGAAAAAACAGAGCTGCACCTTTCAGTTACATAATTTATGAAGACTGTGCCCTCTCATCGAGAAGATGGACCTAATAGTCCATGCCACAGTAACCACATGGCTAGATTACTGTGCCATATTGTACAAGGGACTCCAGATAATACAAAACTGCACAGCACGACCAATAGATGGGTGCAAGCTGCACGACCACATCACACCTGTCCTGCACAAAGTGCACTGGCAACCAGTCCCCTACAGAACCAAATTCAAAACCCTGATGCTGGTCTTCAAGGGTCTAAGAGGAATTGAACCTCTATACTTGACAGAAAGGATGTCTTTATACATGCCTTCCGGACCCCCACAATCCTCTCTTGCAGCTTCCGTAACAACTCTGTTGATAAAGAAAGTCAAAAGAACGGATACCCACCGATGATCTTGCTTGAGAGCAGCTCTTGCCCTTTGGAGCTCTCTCCTTAAAGAGCTCTGCCAAATGTGTGACTACTCCCAATTCAGGAAGCGAGTATCAGCCTGGTTCTCCTGCCACAACTGCCTTCACCCTAGCAAGCTGAAACCTGCCCCCACTCAAGTGTTCGAATTAAATTGACTGCAGTAACCTGCCTAGCACCATGTTGAGTGCCCTGATCATGCTGCAACATCCTATTGTTTTGCTGAGATGTTGCTTATTGATTTTACAGTTAGTCATCATCGTTGATTTATTTCAGGGTTAGTCCTTACTGTGCGCCTTCTTCAGACTAGAAGTGTTAAGGCGCTACTGATCTCTGATTGCACGCTGCCGTACTAATAAATTATACCCCACCTTGGGTGAATTTCTTATTCAACAAGCTGGGTAATAACTCCTAATAAATAACAAATACATAAATTCACAGTAATGGCCGTCCTGGTAACCATACAGAAGGATGTGCCAAAATGCGACCCTCAGGGATCTTTACGGCAGCAGCGGCCTCGACAGGTCTGCTTGCCAGCAGAGTGATTCAGCGGTCTCACAGGATCTTGCCCCTAGGCGTGTTGTCAGTGTTAAGTGAAATGTACCGCTCCCCATTGGGAGAGATCTGTGCCCCCCGTGACCCAGGGGGATTTTTGGAGATGCAGCCTTAGCACAGGGCTGAGGGAGTGAGTGTCTTGCCGTGCGGTGGGTCTGCCCCTCCGCAGTGATAAGACCAGAAGGCTTGAGAGCTCTCTTCTGGGCACAGGGATGCCCGGAGACAGGAAGACACTTAGGGTTCCAGGAGGGGAATTCCAGGGAGTCTGGCATGAGCTAAGAGTTTCCGAGAAAAGATCAGCGCCTACCCTTATGGAAAGGGATTCTTCAGCAACTGGCAGGCTGCAGAGAGAGAGAGAGAGAGCCTGCCTGGGAAAATGCACAGACTTGAAGAGCGACCGAGTAATTCAGTCAGAGGCTGTAGAGAGAAACAGATAGGAGAAGAGGATCTGCCACCATAAGGTACTGGGAGGGCTCAGGGAGGAAAGATGCCTGCCCATAAGAGCTTACCTGTTTGAAAAAGTGCATGAGAAGGTGGAACAGACCAGAGTATAAAGCATCAAAAGTATAAAGCATAAAAAAATGAGTATTTTTTTTGATACTTTGTACACTTTGCTGGAGAATACTATGCTCTGGTGCACTGTTTTACATTTCGTTTTTTGTTCTTCCCGCCAGCAGTTTTCATTAAAGACTTGTATTTCGAACAACGGTTTTGGAGTGGAGTGTGATTTTGGGTGGCTGGACTGGTGAGCAGAAGAGCCCCAGGGTGGAAGAAAACACTGAGGGCCGTGAGAAGCAAAGTCTTCCCCACCCCCCCTGCAGCAACCCCAGGGTGGTCATGTAACCTTACATGGTCTGAGACCCCTCCCTGTGTGCCCCGTGTCCAGGAGCTGACTGGGACGGGGGGCTAACATGAAGAACTCACAAATTGTTTCCTCTTCTCCCTGCTACAGTCAAATATCCATGGCAGGTGGGTCTGCCTTCTAGGAACCTGTAATGTGAGGTTTAAAAAAGGTTTTGCAACAACCTAGCTCTTTTGGATTGTCCTTATCATATCTGGACATTACTTTCATATTTGTGTCAAACGATTGTATTAAAATTCAGCGTTAAAGAAAGGGTTTTTTTGTTAAAATGTGTACATTTTGTGAGATTCACCCCGTAACAATAGGTCACGATTTGTGATCACAGTAAAGAGTGCCAGAAGAGTCAGAAGAGGAAACGATGATAAAAAGGGGAAAGCCTTATGAATTTTCAGAATGTGGCCTGATGATAAAATGAGCCAGTTGGGACCCACACTGGAAGCTATGTATTCTCTCCTCGCAAGACTATACAGATAGCTAAACTCTCATTCAGCTTCACACACAGGCTGATTCTTAAGCTCCCATAAGCATTTACTGAAGAATACAGTTAATCATAAATATCAGTCATCCACCCAGTTTCATCTTTACAAGAATCTTCCACAGGTACTGGTCATCCTGATCTATTCTTACCATACCACCAATCATTTCCAGCACCATCCATCATCATTAAAACCCTAAATAGAGATCAAGAGACCTGCCCCTTCCAGAATGTCTCACAAGGGCCTTTTAAAGTGACATAGGGCCTAATTTAGGGGCCCATCACAATAATAAAAGTAATAATAAACTAAGGTCTCCTGGATAACATAGGTCGACAATCAATAATTGCACATACACATAGATAATTTTATTACTATTGCTCTACATTCTTGGCAGTAATTCTCCAAAATGATAATGATTTAAAAAATGACCTAAATTGACAGAACTATACTACCATTTTCAAGCCAAGAGAAGTATTTAACGGAAAACATTAAAACAGCAGTAAAGTGACAGGAACCCCCTTGAAACTATCTGGGCAAACACTTCTGTGGCCCCTCTTCTAACCAGTGGCTATCTGGGCTAACGTCCTCAGCGGGTCCCAAATTCTGCCATTAAAAAGGGACAACTCCGAAACACTGCCGTGTCAGAGGAAGAACTTCGGGACTGCACATACAATTCCCAGTGTTGTTGACTGAGATAAGTGCAAGCATTAGTGTTTTCATAATATACAGTGCGTGCCTCCTTGATATAGCCCCGTAAGGAGAATATCTAGTATCTACACAGCCTATGATTAGACAAGCCCAGTGCTATTTAGGCTTCATCATACAAGCCATCAAGCACCTTGTGGCTATTTATGACGGCTGTTAGATATCTGTTATGAAGAGTTCTCATATATAGCTGAATTTATATGCTTTTGGTTTTCTCCTATTATTTCAGCTATTTTTGGGTCATTTATAGTGCTGTTAAAAAGGGACAAGCATGCAGGTGTTGTAGTGGTCCCATGGGTGCTGCTAAATTTGAGGCTGAAAAAATACACCCAATAAAAAAGTCCAGCAGCAAATAAAGTTACAAAAGTAAGTAAGTGAATAAATAAATAAAATAACAAGCTGCAGTTTATTGGGTGAACTATGCACACAGGTGACTGAACAAAAATCGATGCAAAGGCAAAGAAAGAAAGGCACCAGAAATAAAAGTCAGTGTTGCAGAGGCACAGAAGCAGGTCTGGCAGGGCCCTTAATTTTCTTCTCTTGTTGGGAGAACCCCTTTAGCCTTCAGCTTTATAGACACTGAAAGATATTCTCATCTGCAGGAGGCTGAGTCTGGGCGATTCAGGATTATGATCCCTTGCACTTTTTTTTTCCTTTTATTTTGGCAATACAGGTGCAAATTTTCATGCCAAAACATTTCTCGAATTTGAGAGAGGGATCTTCTTTTCTATGGCTGATGTAAATATCGTTGCTATAATCTTCCATTTAGATGGCTGAACCATTTGTAGATGTTCTTCTTGACTCCTTGAAATCCTCTTGGCCTGTCAGGTCACACTGGCTGGTGTCCCGTTCCTTTTCTGCAGGATGGGTTTCCTGCCGAGTTCTGCATTTCTAGAAGGCACCACCACTGTCATCACAGGAGGCTTTCTTTGCACTGTTATTAATTCCGACCTTGTCCCCAGCTGTCCTAACAGGCTTTTAGTGCAAGAGGGAGAAAAACTGAATTTGGTGGCACATTCTGTATATGCATCCATCATCTGCGATCAAACATATTCTAATTAGGCTTTGGTCTGTGACTTAAAAGTGACAAGAGAGTATCAAAAGAGGGCTCGATGTCATCCTGGGTCCAATACGCTCCTAAACCATGATTAAAGGAAAGCTTGAGATCAACTGGGGTCTATGGCATTGCCACAGGGAGTAATTTGGGCAGACTAGATGGATCTTATGGTCCTTTTTTGCCATTATATTGTTTCTATGTAAATTGCTAGAAACTGAAAGAGAATGATAGGCACTAATCATTAATAATAATAACAAAACTTATTTTTATAGTGGTACTGGACATACATAACACTGTACAATGGCAATAAGTATTCAGGTACAAGTCTTTGCTCCAAAGAACTTAAAATCTAACAGGTACCTGAGGAAAAATGACTTGCCCTAGGTGTGTTAATGGGAGCAGCAGAATTTAAACTCTGGTTTTCCAGGTTCCCAGGCTACTGCGTTAACCATTAGGGCCACTCCACTTCCCCTATATACTTACTTCTTGCCTCTGTCAGAGATAGGATGCTGGGCTTGCTTCATAGGCAGCAGAATGGTGTGAGCCACTAGGGACATGGCCTGACCACGTTTTTGCCCCACACAGCACCAGCAATTAGTCGGGGCAGGGGCAGAGATTGGTTTGCTTGCCCACCCTCCTCCCGCCAACCCAAAAAGTGTTCTGCTGCCTCTGGCTTAGGTGACCCCTTGATCCGCCCCATTGGCAAAACTCCTAATGCTAATATATACTAGGGTAAATAAATCCATGTCAATCATTGCAACACAGTTGATAGTTAATTCACGCATGACATTACTAGAGCTCAGATCAGTAAAATAAATTGCACGTCTTTCTGCTTCATATATCTGCAGACTGTTCTCTTAAGACCTTTAGAAAACTAATTAAAACCTTTATTTTCAAATTAGCTTTTTTTTTTAGTTAGTTCTTTATTTCTGGTATGGTTTTATTTATTATTTATTGCTCCCAATACTGTCTTTGTTTCATGAAGTTTTATCTGATTTTATTATGTTACAATTTATTTGCTATATGCCTTTTATGATATGCTAGAATTGTTTTATTTATTATTTATTACCCCCTTATACTGGTTTTTTTATTATGTTTAAATTTGATTTTATTATTATTTTATGATTTACTTGTCATTTGTCTTTTATGATATGTTGGAATTGTTTTATGAATGTCGTTTGTACATCGCCTAGGCCTTTTAGAGTTACGCAATTCACAAATGCTGAATAAATGTAAATGTAAAATTGCCTGTGGATTGCTTCACAAGCAATTATCTGTGGTGGGAAACTGAAATGCTTTGTCTATGTAATATAAATAATAGCTTCTTACTTCTACAGCATATATCTATATCTGTCTATCTATAGGAAAAGTCTGGCTGAAATTGCCGCTAAGATAATGGAAAGATGATGATGTGGGTTGGGTATGTGAAAAGAGACAAAGCTTACACCAGCAGAAAGGTACTGAATGCAAGCAGAGGGGAAAATGGGTCAAAGGATGAACAAAAAAATGATGTAGATGACCAATAGCATCCACCAGGGTAAAGAGACACGTGGCTCAAGCAAGACAACTCCATTTGACTGGGTAACATAGCAGCAAGTGGCCAGAACTACAGACCTCACATGAATAGACAACAAGTCTAGGAGAAGAAAAAGATATTCAGGGGGCCGATTTTCAAAACTGGGAGCATTGATGCAAAGGGTACTTTTTCCCATAGGCTTTGCACCAGTTCTCCAAGGGAAACTATGAGCAACCTTGGAAAATTTCCCAAAGCAAAAAAAAAAAAATGTATCAGACATTTGCAACTGTTTTGTTGTGGGTACCTTTTCCTTTCAAATTAGCACATGGAGATTTGGAAATGTAATCTGGGTGCATTATTTCACGCCCCCAAGCTAAAGACATCCCCAGGCCTGCCTACTTTTTACCCAACTAAAAGTACACGTTTTGCAAATCCTCGTGTACACTGTTAGCGAGGTAAAGGCTGGGCAGTTTTCAGATTGTCAGTTTACCGGGGTCAATCAATCTTTAGTCAAGCAAATGGCTTCTGAAAATTAATTAACCTCTTAAGTTTGAGTCCATTTATATTAAGTGTTCCATTTCCTTTATTGATAAATTATCCAAAGCTTCACCACTAATTATCAGTAAACCTAGTTACGGTGGGCTTGTGAGTGTATATGATATTTACTGCTAGGAGAAAGGAAGGCAGAATCAGTATGGTGTGCTCAGGCCGAGCGCACCGTTAGCCCCCGTTTGGACGCGCGTTTTTGACGCACTATTATTACCCCTTATACAGTAAGGAGTGATAGCACATGGAAAACGCGTGGCCAACCCCCCCGAAACTAATAGCGCGCAGGCGTAGAATTGTGAGCGCAACCCTGCAAGCACAAATCTACGCCCGATTTTATAACTTGCACGCGTAGCTGCGCGCATGTTATAAAATCCGGGGTGCGCAAGGTGCACAAGTGTGCACCCACTTGCGTGCGCCGAGCCCTAGGGGAGCCCCCTGTTCCCTCCACCCCCCCCCCCACCTTCCCCTCTCTTCCCCTACCTAACCCCCCCCCCCCGACCTTTATTTTTCAAGTTGCGCCTGCCTCTGGGCAGACGTAGATTGTGGTGCTGGCTGAGTGCCGGCGAGCGATCCCCCAGCCTAGAGGCCCTACAGAGGCCTCTGGCCACGCCCCGCCCCACCCCGGACCGCCCACTCCCTGCCCCTTTTATCAAGCCCCGGGACAGATGCGCGTTCCGGGGCTTGCAAGCGTCGCTAGGCCTATGCAAAATAGGCTCGGCGCGCGTAGGGCTTTTAAAATCTGCCCCAAAGTGAAATGTGCGGCCAAGCTGCACATTTTACTTTCAGAAATTAACTCCTGCCAAAGGCAGGAATTAACTTCAGCCAGCACTGGGCAAATGTACAGAAAAGCAGAAAAAACAGCTTTTCTGTACACCCTCTGACTTAATATCATAGTGATATTAAGTCGGAGGCCCCCCAAAAAATAAATAAATAAATAAATCTTAAAAAAATAAAAATAAAAATCTGCCCGCGGCCTGTGGGTTGGAAAACGGATGCTCAATTGTTCCGAACCCGTGGCTGTCAGCCGGTAAAATTAAGCGTCGGCTGTCAAACCCGCTGACAGCCGCCACTTCCACCAATAAGGAGGCGCTAGGGATGCGCTAGTGTCCCTAGCACCTCCGTATTAGCGCAGGCCCTCATTTGCATACCTTTCCTTAGTGAATTGCGGGCCCAGGAGAGTGGCCTGGACACGCGTTGGGAGAATGGGCGCTCACCTCGAAGCGCCGGCTCTCCCGCGCAGTTTACTGAATCGGCCCGAAAGGTAGGTATAGGAGCTGGGACCTCTAGGACCCTGAAGGCTGAACCCAGGGATATATATATAATTATTTTATTTTCTTCTACAGTGTTTCCCCCCTCCTTAGAATTAGGGAGGGTGGGAGTCACAGGTGGATAAAAGCCTTTGGGAAATCAGGAAAACAATCTCTAGGCACTCACACCTTTTCCAACCAAGCCCTGAAAATGAGTTGAGTCCAGCACAGGTCGTGGTAGTTCCAACATGCCAAAATTTATTCCAACTCGCACAAGGGAAAAAACACCAAGAGAGGTACTGCAGAAGTAAAGCCACAGGCTCGCAATTAAAGTACAACAGACAGCACAGTAAGAGCAGAAAAAAAACAAAACCTCCTTAGGATAAAGAGTTTATCTGCCGAGAAAATCAGTTTAGTTGGTAAGAATAGCAATCTCCACTTATCAGCACTGTGATTTATTATCAGAGATGAAACTTTCCTTGGTTAGACTCTCCTGGTAGTTCTTTCCGTGATCCTCCCAGGCGCTCTGTCAAAAAAAAAAAAAAAAAGCTAGGCCAGCTGCCTGTCATTGGAGAATCTCCCTCAATGAAGTAGTTGCAGGACAGGCCTGTTACTGACCTGTAGCAATGACACCACAAACGTGAACAGCTCCTAACCCAAAGAGACAAAGACAAGAAAAAGGGAGGCTTCCCCACTCCTTAGCTGCATCATGTTTTATACACAGAGATCAGTTCTTAAAGCCATAACCTACCATTCACATTTATTTGTTTATTTATTTAAGAGCTTTTATATACCGATGTTCATGTACTGGTACATATCACGTCGGTTTACATAGAACCAAAGTTGGAAATTACATCGAACAAGAAAATTAGAAAATTAGAAAAAAATTAGAAAAATTACATTGAACAGGAAAATTAAGAAACAAGAAAATTACATCGAGTAAGCGGGTGCAAATAACAGGGCTAACTTCGTGAGAACTTATAGATAAAGCTGAGGAAGATTTAAAATTATTACAAATAAAAATAAGTCAACAAAATTTAAAATTATAAAATTATTATAAATAACAAATAACAGACAAATAATAAACAAACAAACAAACGGACAACATATGAACCACAAAACCCAATGATCTAGATAGGTAGTGGCTAAGTGTCATCCAGGTAGTGTTTAAGGATTTATCATTAGGGGCCAGCATTACCTCTCCCCCTAAGTGAATCAGTTTCCCCGTCCTCAGGAAAACCCAACAGTTAGTGATTCACAGTCAAGCGCTCACAAGTTGAGGTGGACATTATTGTGAGATAGTCCGTTGTAGAGAACCTATGGGATCTCCACTAGATTTCTGGCCTACTGTTAGGACTAAGCAGTGTAGGAGTAAAGGGATGCACCATTTTGTCACAGCACCCCCCAGTGGAGGATACTGGAAATAGTATTTTCCTGCCTGCGTATTAGCAGGTGCCCCTGAGGTTCAGTGTGGCATGTTTTGTTAGAAGCTGAAGTGAGAGGATTTACTTTTGGTAGCTCCCCTAGCCTCATCCAGTATTATCTTTGCTGAAAGAGGATGTGAGAAATCCATATATTCTAATTCACATCCCATGAAAACTACCCACTGACACTATGCTACACCTGTTAGTTTGCGCAGAGAAAGGATTGGGGAAATTTAGGTGCACGTTTTTGAAAATCGAAAATAATGCACGTAAGTGAAAACCCCACCCAGACTCCGCCCCCTGGAACACCTCTCCCTGATGTGAATCGGCCGGGCAGTTCTCAAAAGGGCCATTTCTGTGGGTGACGCGCTGTGGGAGCCCCTTTGCAAAGTACCCTCCCTATGAAGGGTTAACTTTATCAGCTGAGTACTTTAGTGGTGATGGAGGTGATGATGATGGTGGTGGTTGGGGGAGGGGAGTTTGCTGTGGTTGCTTTTTGTTTGTTTGTTTGTTTCTGGCTAATGTCTACCCTAAGGCAACTCATTTACAAATATGCATAAATAATGAATTCATTAAGAATCTGTGGCAGGAAGAACACTTAGAGGTTTACCTCAAGCCCTGGAGCTTTAGAGCTGCTACAAGGATGACCGCAAATGCTTCTTAACGTCATTGTCCCCTAGAAGAACATTTCTGCCCACTCCAGCTTCAGGAGCTGGGGCTTTAAGGAAGAGAGAGCGAGGACGTGAAAAACAATGCAGGGGTTGAATTCCTTGGTCCCATTCTCTTGCTGTTTGTAGCAAGCGCTTTCCTAAATCATAAAGGGCTCAGACATCCATTGGCCCATGTACTTGCCCCAAAGAACTCGTCCTCCTGGCCTTTTTTTTTTTTTAAAGCCCTTTGAGGTAGGTTTTTAAACGAGTGCGCGTGCGCGAGCGAGGATGCGCTGGAAGTTTTAATTTTGCTTACATCTGAGAAGTCGATAATGCCACTGGATCTGTCTTAAAAAAATAAAAAGTAACACAGTTCATCCTCATGAGATTTATGTGGTTGAGTCATCCCAAGCAGAATGCAGAGAGCCAGATATGAAAATGAATTAGATACGAACGCTCTCAGCTGTCGTGCAAATGGTAAAAAACTTCTTTCAGGAAGGATTCTTAGAAGAGATCACTCAGGGCTCTTTATTCTGCCTTGCTTTCTTGAATTCTTTTGCACAGTTTAACTGCAGTTCCTGTTTCCCGGGCATTTCTATCACTTTTTCTGACATTGTGATCATGCTAATGTCCCTGGTCCCACCTCTGAAAGCTGTTCTGACAGCCGCCTCGTCTTGATTCCACCATCTTGTTAGAAGTTTGGGGGACACATTCCTAGGACTTTCTTGCCAAAGGAAATATGAATGGAAGGAAATCTTTTCGCAAACAGAGTCCCCAGTGCTTACCTTGTACGTGTCCAGTCTTGTGACCTAAGAAGAAGAATCTGGGTTTAATCCCCAGCTCCAACCTTCCTCTCCTTGGGTCGGCCATGGCTCGGGATGCTGCAGAGGAAGCGTTCGCAGTCCCTTGGTGGGGGGGGGAGTCACGGTCATTATGCAATGGTGACTCCAAGTGCCCGGATGTAGTGGCCATGATTGCAGGGTTTGGGAATGAGGTTTGGTGCTTGGCCCCCAGCCAAGGACTGGTGCTGCAGTGGACGACCAAAGTACAAGTTGGGAGCGGATATTAAATAAGGGAGGGAAAAGTAAATCTGCAGGTAGCTGAAATAAAGACTCACCGGTGTCAGGGATCCTAGTCCTGGTTCCAACTGAGCTGGAAGCCCAGAGGAGCAGAAGGAAACTGCTGGGGCAAATGAACGAGAAAACCTTTTAGCTGGAGACATAATAATTATTCTCTCAAACTGTATGAATTATGGATCAATAACTATCCCTAGCCTCTATACATTATTGAATTCTATTTTTCCATCTACGCTGCAATGTATTTGTATGTAATTATGTGTTACTCAGACATCATCGGCTGAATCTTTACAGTCTGACAGAGTTTCATTATGTGGTGTTGTGGACTGGCAGGTCACCTTTACGGTGGAGTCACTCTTTTGTCACAGGGTGGCCTGGGGTAATCAGGATGGGGGGAGGGGTTTCTCAGCTCAGTTCAGGGTTGTTCCCTATGGAGTCCCTTGCCAATGTTCCCTGTGGCCCCTTGCCAATGTGACAGGGGCCATAAACTAGGTCCTGGATCATTAGAAATGTGCCCTCTGGAAAATGTTCAGGGATGTCACGTAACTAAAAAAAATGAAATTGCAGACCTGCTGTTAGTAATCTGTAAACTATTATTAAAATCAGCTAGTAACTTCACTAGCTGAAGATTGGAGGGTGGCCAGTTTAACACCAGTTTTTAACAGAGGGTTCCAGGGAGATCCGGGAAACTACAGACTGGTGAGCCTGACGTCAGTGCTGGGAAAAATGGAACTTGAAACCATGGTAGAGAACAAAATTGCTGAACATATAGACTGAACATATAGCTGAAGGTGTAAATAAACACGTGGATAAATGTGAGCAGGTTGATAAAGGGTATCTGGATTTGACAAAATCCCTCATGAGAGACTACTTAGGAAATTAGAAAGTCATGGGATAGGAGGCAATGTTCTGATGTGGACTGAGAACTGGTTAAAAGGAAGAAAACAGAGAGTAGGGCTAAATGGTCAGTTTTCTCAGTGGAGTGCCCCAGGTCATCTCCAGCAAAGCACAGGAGGCATCAATCCCCTCTGAGTCTTCCACCAGAAGGAAAACATAGAGAGTAATACAGCAGAAATGGCTACAAGGAAAGCACAGAAAGGGGCAGTTATATCCCAGAATTGTATTTATTTTGCCATTTTTATGTTCCACTTCTTCCAGAACAATTGTCCAGAGCGGATCATGTAATAAATATCCATAATATTGTACTGTTTTATGATTGTGATATTCTAATCTGCCCTGAGCTAAATGTTGAAAGTAGCGGAATAAAAGCCGAAACACATACATAGACAAAAGCCATAAGCGAAATAGATTGCTTTTGAAACAATTAAACCATCATCATCATCTAAGATTAATCGAGCAGAAGTCCCAAACTCTGCTAAGATATGGCCTTCGCCTCCTTTCTGATACAATTTCAGCTCCTCCCCCCCTACGAAGAGCACACACCAGAGCGGGCCCCCGAGTCAGAAGGAGCTCGTGCACGAGGCCCTTTGCGGTTTGTAATCAGGAGGGGGAGGCGAAATAAGCGGATGCGCCCCAGAGGAGGCTCCTGGTGCTGCATCTTGTCGCCTGGTGACCAGGCACTGTCAGCATGAAGGACCGGATGGATAATTACAAGGATTCTGCCCCTCCATGGGTAACCGCCCCTGCCGTGTGCAAACGTTTGCTACATCGGCCCCCAGCACTTTTCTTAGAAGGTGTCACCCACGTGAAAGAAGGAGGTTAGCCAAGGGCTCGGAGGAGGGTAAATGATTCTTTGCACAGTTTTCATAACGGTGCGACTTTGCTTTTGCTAGCTCCTCAGACGTGTTCTAGGCACTGACGCTCCTTTTCCTGCAAAAGGTTGAGAAGGAGCACAGCTCCGACTCTTTGTACTCAATTCTGCAGTGACGGCAGCAGGGAAGAAGGCGGATGGGAGCAGAGCCGGCAGCATCCTTGGACGTGGCACGAGCTCCTGCAGGTGGGGCAGAGGAGGAAAGACCTCATTTGATCCTCTTTCTAGTGTGCAAAGAATTTTCAGTAGAATAAACTAATGAATTATGCAGAAAAATAAAAAAAGCTATCAATTAAATTAATTTAGCAAGAAAAATGCTTTACTAAAAAAATTGAATCCGTGCAAATTTTAAATGAGGATATGACTCTACATGAGTAGAAACGATGCTTTACTAGATCAAGGAAATATATGTGTTAAATTATTAAACCTTTGCAGAGGTGAGATGCCAAGTGTGTCAACCGAATAAAGGTTTTCTACAGACATAGTCAAGCCTCACAAGCGACTGCCTAAAATATTTCTGATCATTAGCACAGCCTGGCACAGGGACAGGGAATGCAGTTACAGCTCAGTGAATTGGGTTTGTGCATTAAGGGGGTAAGTTTCAAGTACTCTGCTTAATTGCAAAGGACGCAGGCACTTAGTTTTTAGTGCATTTCCTTTGCACTGTTTTTCAGAGACAAACCACCTGAGCAATTTCTTTGTGAAAGGTTGTGTAAATTGTGCACCCACGTGCTTTGTACCTGCTGCCATGCATGGACAGCCGATGAGAGTAAAGCAGTGTGCACACTTTTTGAACATGTCACGTGCGTGTGCTGTGTTCCCCTCCCGGCCTAAACGAGCCCCTGTTAATGCCTACGCAGAGCCCAGCTAAAAGTACATGGCCTGTGGAAGCCTGTGCATAACCTCAGCTGGACTGGCAAAGGCCAGTTTTCAGAAAGGGCAATCTCGATGCATGAATACGTTTTATCGTGATTGTGAGGCTGTGCTGAAAATTGTTCTTCCCCAAGGACAATTTTCTAAGCCATTTCCCCAGGGGAAGAGCAATTTACCAGGCAAACTGTCTGCCCTCCCTCAATGTGGCTAAAGTAGGCGCAGGCCATTGTAGCATGTCTACTTGTAGCCCAGTTCCTGGAAGCTTGCTTAGCATGAGGCTGTAAAGCAATTATAAGGGGAACCCAGAATCTGCCCCTCACTAGCAGTGGTTGTCCCTGGTTGGAATGACAATTGTGGCCTCAACAAGTCATTCAGCCAGCAGTGTGCTTCAGAGGTCTCCCTCCAGACCCTGCCCCTATGTGTATGGTCGGTGTGCCACTCCTGTGCCCGTGTGACATAGGAGGAGTCAAGAATCAGCCTTAGAACTGGGCTGAGGGAGCAGGTGTCTTTCCTCGCGGAGGACACTTGGGGTGGATGTGACCCTCCAGGGTTTGATATCCTTTTGGGCAAGGGGGTGCCTGAAAGGAGCGAGGGAAGTTCCTGAGCCCAGGAGGGTGAAGTCCTGGGACTCCAGAGAATCCAGAAAGGAAGTGTTGTGTGAAAAAACTGCGCCCGAGGCCCCCCCAGAAAGAAGGGATCTCTCAGAGACAGAGTGCAGTGGAGAGGAAGGTCTTGGGAGTTCCAAGAGAGAGGCAACCTGCCCCAGGAGCGCTGACAATCCAGCAGCCAGGGATCCACTAACAAACCAGAGAGAGATCGAGGAACTGAGTTCTACAGATCCAAAATACTCTTGGCTAGGGCACCTTCCACAAGAGCTGACCGGTTTGAGTATGTGTGTCGAGAAGAAGTGAAAGAGACTAAGATCTGTTTGATTTTGCATTTTTTTGGACTTTGTGTACAATGTGGTGCGCTACCCATGTACTGCTGGGCTCTGGTTTGCCTGCCAGCAGTTTGCAGTAAGGAACTTTTTATTTTGAACAACATCCTGGGAGTGCCACAGAGTGGTTTCTGTGTGTCTGGACTGGTGTGCAGAAGAGCCCTAGAGAGAACAAAACCATAATGAGCTTGAAAAGCTTTACCTCCCCTCCCCCCCCATGCAGGAAACCCAGGAGGCCATGGGCCTTGCTTATTCTGTTCTTATTATTAGCCACAGGCAATTTTCAAAGGGAAACTACAGCCTAATGTCCCTTTAAAAATTAGGCGCAAGCTTCACGGGTAAAAAGTACCCGTGAGCTTTGCCTCTGGGTGGGCTGTTTGAAAATTGCTCCCCACTATCCAGAGGGCTTAAATTCAGAAATCAAAGTCTGAGCAACGTGTCCACACTCTGCAGCGCTGTACGATTCCCAATGGCAAAAGCCACTGAGTGACTTGCAGGATGAACAGGAACTTTTTATTTTTAAGATGACAGTCAGGGAATTACCGGGAATTACAAAATAACTGAAACAAAGCAAAACAAAAAAACCGCAACCATCTATGGTTAGCACCCTCAGAGCTCTCTTGACAAACTGCTCCCCATCCGGAAACACTGGGGTCCGTGGTGACCACCATCCAATCTGGCACCCCCCCGATTCAAGTTGTGCGAGAGGAGCCACCACTCGAGATTGGATGAAAATTAGCAGGTAAGAACCAATTTTCCTTTCCCTGTACGTACCTGGATCAGTCCAGACTCCTGGAATGTACCAGAGCTTTCTAACTTGGGATGGGACCCTAAGAGTCCCGCTCGGATCACACCCTCCCCAAACCCCCCAGAACCTGGGGCCTTGAACATCTAACCGGCAGTGTTTAGCAAAGCTGTGTAAGGACTTCCAAGTAGCCGCCCTACAAATCTCGTGTGGTGAAACCTGTTGGCACTCTGCCCACGAAGTTGCCTTCGAACGTGTAGAATGCACCCGAAGACTGGTGGGAAAGGGCTTGCTGTGGAACTCATAGCCTCCTTCATCCAGCGGGCAATTGAAGACCTAGAAGCTTTTTGCCCTCTTCTCGGGCCACTCCACAGCACAAAAATATGGTCTGACGTTCGGAAGCTATTGGTAACCTCCAAATACCTCAGGAGTACCCGAAACACATCTTAGCTTTTTCAGGTCTTTAGAATGAGGGTCCGAATGGTTCAAGTCCATAAAGGATGGGAGTTCCACTGATTGGTTCAAATGAAAAGCGGTAACCACCTTAGGTAGAAAAGAAGGAACCGACCACAAGGAAACTCCAGTACCAGATATTCTCAAAAATGGTTCCCTGCAGGATAAAGCCTGAAGCTCCGATACTTTACGAGCAGAAACAATAACCACAAGAAAAATCGTCTTTAAAGTGAGATCTTTTAACGTCAAATGGCTCAAATGGCGCAGCACACATGGCTTTAAGAACCAAATTTAGGCTCCACAAAGGACAAGGATTTCTAACAGGAGGATGTAAATGCTTAGCCCCTCGGAGAAAACGCGCTACATCTGGATGCGCTGCTAAGGGAGCACCTCGAATCTTACCACGGAGACAACTGAGTGCTGCTACCTGCACTCGTAAGGAGCTGCACGATAAGCCTTTAGACAGGCCGGCTTGCAAGAAAGATAAAATGTCAGACACTGACGTCCAAGTACGGTCCACCTTGTGTCCTACACACCAGGCTTCAAAAACTCCCCACACTCTGACGTATGCCAGGGAAGTAGACGTTTTTCTTGAATGCAACAAAATAGCTACCACCATGTCCGAATAGCCTCTGCTTTTTAGACGCTGCCTTTCAAAAGTCATGCTGCTAGAGAAAAGCGATCTGCCTCTTTCAAACAAATGGGTGCCTGATAAAGAAGATTCGGAAGATCCTGGAATCTCAGGAGACTTTCCACCTTTAGGTTGACCAGATCTGCGAACCATGGACGTCTTGGCCATTCCGGAGCTACCAGAATTACCTCTGTCGGGTGGGCTTCTTTTCGACGTAGCACTTTGCCAGTCAGGGGCCAAGGTGGGAATACGTACAGCAGAACATTCCTCGGCCAGGGGAGAACCAGGGCATCCACACCTTCTGCTCTTGTCTGCCTGCGCTGGCTGAAGAAGCGAAGGGCCTTGGTATTCTGAAACGTTGCCATCAGGTCCATTCTCTGCCATCCCCACATATTGCAAATAAGCTGAAAAGCCTCTTCGGCGAGTTCCCACTCTCCGGGATCGAGACAGTGGTGACTGAGAAAATCGGCCTGAATGTTGTCGACCCCGGCTATGTGAGGGGCCGCAATGCCGAGCAGATGCCGCTTTACCCAGTTTATCAGCAGTTGAGCCTCTAGCGCTACCGGCTGGCTCCTGGTTCCTCCTTGGCAATTGATATAAGCCACTGTAGTCGCGTTGTCTGACAGAACTCTGATTGACTTGCCTTGCAAAAGTGGTAGGAACGACTGCAACGCTAATCATACCACCCTGGTCTCCAGGCGGTTGATCAACCATTGGGATTCCTCCTCCGACCATTGACCCTGCACTGTTCGTGGCCGCCCGAAATGTATCCAACATGGCTTTCGTTCCCACGCTTAGTATATAAATCTCTGTTATATATAAACCCTGATCACCTTTTCACTTTGTGGAATATTGTGTTGACCCTGTTGGGGGAAGCATGTCTAGTGCTGCCCTTCTGGTTTTTTGGTTTTTTTTGAGGAGTAAGGCCTCTGGCGTTATAAGATCTGAAACTTGAGTGGATCAGAATACGTTTTGTTACTTAAAAGACTATTTTTGGAAACCTTGTTTTGTGAGCTGGAAGTTTATTTATCCCCAACTTCCTGGTCTCATGTGTTGGTTCCTTTTGGTTCAGTAATGGATTTTCCCCTTTTTCTTTTAAGCATCTAACAGGAGAGGTTTTTTCCCTTTGGGAAGGAAACTGGGATAATCTGCATCCATGAGGAGGGATGCCTTACATACGGGCCGATACAGTAAAAGTCGCGGGAGAGTGGGCGAACGCCCGCTCTCCCGACGCCGCACAGACGTGATTCATTAAATTAATTTATTTAAATTAGGGCCCGCGGCAAAAAGGGGTGCTACGACACTAGCGCGTCCCTAGCACCTCTTTTTGGTCAGGAGCGGCGGCTGTCAGTGGGTTTGACAGCCGACGATCAATTTTGCTGGCGTCGATTCTCGAGCCCGCTGACAGCCACGGGTTCGGAAACCGGACGCCGGCAAAATTGAGCATCCGGTTTTCAACCCGCAAGCTGTGGGCCCATTTCAAATTTTTTTTTTTTGATTTTTAACTGTTTTAACTTTGGGGGCCTCCGATTTAATATCGCCATGATATTAAGTCGGAGGGTGCACAGAAAAGCAGTTTTTACTGCTTTTCTGTGCACTTCCCCGGAGCCAGCAGAAATTAAAGCCCACCTTTGGGTAGGCGCTAATTTCTTAAAAGTAAACCGGAGCGCACTGTACTGTATCGGCCTGATAGTAATCGTGAGCCCTTCAAGAACTCACATCTTGGGTGATGATGAGGGGGAGAGGAGTCCACAAGGAGGAGGACAGGAAGAACTACTGGAGAGGTAGGAGACATGTGACAGTTAATTCAGGGACATTTCAACTGGAATACATATTTACACTACCAACTTCATAGGTGGGAAGGTTAATAAGGGAAGAAATAAAACAAGATTTGGATTAATGGCGCTTGCATCTGATCTGACAAACGTTAAAGAGAGAGAAGAAGTCACAAATGTATTCAGAAATCTATTTTGTAAGAGTAAAAAATGTGACAAGTACATCTGTAGAGAACCTCTCCCTCATTTCATATTTCAGTAAAAGTGTCATCGGAAACCATCAGAGCTTTCTGTTTGATCTTTGCTGAGAATCTCAAGTTAACGCTCATTCATGCTGTTGACCTGATCTGGGAGAAACTGTGTTTGGAGAAGCCAAGGACAATGCGCAGGGATTCCCTCAGGGAATCATGGCCACTCAGTCACAGTTATCACCGAGGAAAATGTAATATCGGAGACTGCGTTGGAGGTGTGGACTTCTGGGAGCCTTTATCCAGGATTACCTGCTCTAGAGTCACACTTGGTGTGACCCCGGTTCAGGGTGTTTGCTGAACTCTGCAGGGGCCACAGTAAAACCCACGGCTAAGTCTTGGCCTCTGTGGGGGGGTGGGCGAGGATGTCCTTCTGGACGCAGGGCGTGGAAGTGGAATTCTTTCCCTGTGTGTTACCTTCAGCTCTTCAGGATGGGTACCTCAAAGAACAGGCTGGGCTCACTGGTGGGGTGTTCCAAGGAAACCTGTGTGTGTGAGAGAGATAGCCTGTGTGTTTGTGTGTGAGGAAGGAAGGAAAGAAGAAAGAGAAAAGAGTCCCTGAAAAAGGAAATAGTAAAAGACTGACAAGGGAAAGCAAATTATGTACAAAAGGTGGATAAAAGATACCGGGACAAACAGATTAGAAAAATGCAAAGATCAGACAACAAAGGGTAAAAAAAAAAACAAATTATTTTGAGTTTTTCAGCAATTGGAATATGCCATCTTTGGGAATGTGCATTTCTCATACTTTTTATTCCTTATTCCACTGTTCACAGAGCCTGGTTTTTGGATTTTCCAATTTAGGAGCGGCCTGGGAGGGAATGGGTGAAGGCTGCAGGTGTCAGCGTGCGCAAGATGCACTAGTGTGCACCCCCTTGCATGCGCCAACCCCTGATTTTATCACATGCGTGCACTTGCGCGCGCATGTTATAAAATCGGGTGTCCATGTGTGCGCGCCGGGTAATGCGCGCAAATGGATGCCCGCGCGTAGCTTTTAAAATTTACCCCAAAGGTTTTATATTTAGACCGTGTTTTATGAAAGGGATGTGAGGGAACTTCCTTTCCCCCCTACTCTATCCTGCCTACCCCTTCCCCTAACCTTCCCACCCCTAGCCCTATTCTAACCCCCTCCCCGACCTTTATCTTACTTCTTGTGCGTGCCGGCAGGCTGCCGGCACGCGATCCTCCAACACAGCGGCAAATGGCCGCTGTGCCGGAGGCCTCTGGCCCCGCCCCAGTCCGGCCCCTCCCTGCCCCTTTTTCGAAGCCCCTGGACTTAGACACGTCCCGGGGCTTTACGCACATCGCTGGGCCTTTATAAAATAGGCCCAGCGCGCATAGGGCTTTGAAAATCTGCCCCTTTATGAGCAATATCAAATATCAAATATAAGTCTAAAATATTCAATGAAGCATCTTCTATACACTCGTATCCCCAGCTTCAGACGTCACCAAGTTTGTCCCACACAAATATATCTCATCTTCTATGCACTCATATCCCGAGCTTCATCAGACATCACCAAGTTTGTCCCACATGAGTATATCCCTCATCAGAAAACAATTGAGGTCATCTCTGGACTGGTGACAAGGAATGTGGCTTGGTCACAGCTGTCTGCTTGGCCTGTGCTACCTATCAGGCCAATAAAGTAAAGTGCAACCGCGGTTACCCTGCTTCTAACCCGCTTTCTACTCACAATTTGGCTGCGTTAGTCCAACCCGCGATTCACTATCCCTTTTAACCCATCCTTACCGCCTCTTTAAATCAACGGGTAACCCTTTCCGCCCGCGGCATGTATATGAGATGTAAACGATCGGATTAGTTATTCCCTTCCATACAGTAACGTGCGCCCCGATTATCGCTTTTTAAACCTGCAGTTTTGCCGTGCGTTTAACCTGCTAACTTACCGCCTACCCTTACCCCTGCATTAGAGGCAGGGGTAAGGGTAGGCGGCAAACTTTCCCCCAGCCCCCGCTCACCTGCCCTGGCTGCGTCCATGGGTGCCGGTCTCCGGGGCAGCCCCAGTCCTCTCTACCCTCCTCCCGAAGCAACTTTAACCAAAAGAAAATCTAAAATCCCTTCCTTCTGAAGCAAGGCGCAAAAAGCGACTCGACATGTAAAGTGTAACTTACTTTTCTTGCAGCCCTCCTCCGGAGATGCACCGCGGCTCCCCTGCCTCCCGGGGGCATGAACGTACATCGTGACGTCACGCACGCCCGTTCGTGAGCTTTGCTGGCTTGAGCGCCCGTGCACTACGAGCATCCATCTTCGCCAGCGGGGGCTGCTTTCGCCGCGGCTGCCCCCGGGAGGCAGGGGGCAGCCCACGGGAGGCAGGGGAGCCGCGGTGCATCTCCGGAGGAGGGCTGCAAGAAAAGTAAGTTACACTTTACATGTCGAGTCGCTTTTTGCGCCTTGCTTCGGGAGGAGGGGATTTTAGGTTTTCTTTTGGTTAAATTTGGGATCCACTTCCTGGTACCTGTCATTTCAAATGTCATTTCAAATGACATTTGAAATGACATTTGAAATAACAGGTACCAGCGCACCCAGGATACTGTATAGGCGCTTTATAGCGCTCTATACAGTAAAATGGATTGCGCGGGCCTAACGCTTCACAAACGCTTCTTGGACGCGGCTTGCATTTGCATGCCATTTTAATACAGTATCGAGCAGTAGGTGAGCCGGACTGTGCGTGCGGCAAACGCAGGTGCGCCCGGCACTAACGCAGCTCTTCCTACCGCTCCTTACTGTATCGGCCTGTGTGTTAGCACTGTATTTTATTGTTCTCGCAGCGCCTGCTAATGGTCAATTTAGGTTTGTAGGGAGTTTTGCAGTTGCTGCTGCCCTATAGCCAGGATCTGGATCATTTGCTCCATCTTCCCTGCTTCCCAAAATGCCTCCAAAGTGGGTATCTCTCCGGGGCAAGGAGAAGGGAAAAAAACAAAAAAAACCCCAACATGCTGACTGGCCTGTCTGGCCCTAACTCACTGCTTGGACCCCTGACTGCACAGGTGGGCTACCCCCTTGGCCTGTTGTAGCTTCAGCTGGGTGAGTGGAACTGGAAGGCCCCAGGAAAAAGAGAAAAAAACTCAGTAGGGGATTTTTTTTTCTCTGCTGCTGCGGCTGTGGACTCCTGCCTGTGCTTCCCTCTTAGGCAAGAGATCCCACTGCTTCCACCATAAATGATAATTTTAATGATAGCAGCTTGGGAAATAACCAGGAGGAATAAGGAGGCAGAGTCTGTCTGTTTCATTCTCTGCAAATTTAAAGTGCAAAACCAAAACAGAAAGTAAAGGCAGCTCTGATTCAAAACACCATCAAACAGCAGGTTTTAGCATAGTCTGGCTTCCCGCCTGCTCTCCGGGCCCTCTCTAACCCTTCTGGGACCTATCTTCTTATGCTAGGCTGAAGGGATCCTCCCTGGGCCCAGAATTCCTTGCTGGGTTGCGACTTAAGGAGGACCGAGCTAGACAGCTGATGCCGGTCCCTTAAGGTGGTCTGAGGGAGTTCCCTGTATGGTATGGCAAGATCCTAGTTGTCTTTTGTTGTTGTTGTTGCTGCAGGGTTTTATGTTACTTCACAAAGTGTTTGGAAGTGGAGGGAGTTTGTTTTGTTGTTACTGAGATGACACCAGAATTTGAATATATATTTTTTTACATGTTGGGGTGTAATCTGAACTGTCCTAGTTCTGCTCTGCACCCCTTCCCTTGCAGATCTTAAAATTATTATG
Source organism: Rhinatrema bivittatum (assembly GCF_901001135.1). Classification (NCBI taxonomy): domain Eukaryota; kingdom Metazoa; phylum Chordata; class Amphibia; order Gymnophiona; family Rhinatrematidae; genus Rhinatrema; species Rhinatrema bivittatum. The sequence goes on along the minus strand of NW_021820598.1, from coordinate 272,747 downwards.
ATTATTGTTATTTTTTATTATAGTTATGATGTTTTCTGCCTTTCTGGAAAGAGGGGATTTATAAAAGAATACATTGATATTTGTTTTATTACATGATTGATTGGATCTGATGATTACGTGTCCTTTGTTTGCTTTTTACATGATTTTCTTCTTGCATATTTATAAACTGAAATAAATATAAAATAAATTAATACAGATTAATAAGGCATTTTTAATGTTGATAAGGGCTTGAAATTGAGTTAAAATAATTTAGTGTCACTCATGATGTATGAAGGCTGTTGCAGACTACTTAGAAATTCATTGTTGGGTTTGAGTGCACGTGAAAAGTAGGAAGGTAACGAATTATTTAGAGTGAAGAAAGAAACCTCTGCAAATTATAGTGTTTTGGGATTTCATCCTAATTATATCTGGTTTCTGTGAGTACTCAGACAAAATACAACTTTCTCTTGGTGACAGGGGTTCATGTGGGAACTCGTGGGCCATTTTAGCACCCATGGTCTCTGGTTTTTCCCACACAGGGGGGGAAATGACAAATCTTTCAAGGCTCTTTCTGGAGGTCTTCTGGAATATTCCGGGAAAAATAAACACACACCACCATTTTAAATGTTGCTCAAAGTTAAATCCTCATTCTTGATAAAACTTGATTGCAGATGAAAAATCACAGTAGGTAGACTTCTGTTTAGTGCGCATTCAATACAAAGCAAAAAAGGTTCCGAGAAATCACGGCCTCAGTCACATACAGTATAAATCTGCACTCCCTGGCAGCAGATCCTCTTTATAAGGAAAACCTCCCTGTAGTACCCGCAAATCTGGAGGCAATCCAGCAGATTGGAACTGGAGGCTCCTCTTTAGGAAAAGACAATATGAGCCTTTGCTGATGCTTCCTTGGACAGCAACTCTACAATGGCTTTTCCCCATGCTTGGCAAGTCCTCCTCCTGACTCCAGCGGGGAAACTCCACTCCAGTGGCATAGCCAGAACTGATTTCTTTTGGGGGGTGGGGGGGGGGGGGAACCCATGGTTAACATGGGTGGACAGTAAGCATGCAGGTCTGAGCCCTACTAGTTGTACTTTTATCTATAAATAATGCCCAACAGGTCAATTTTAAAAGCATTGCTCCCGCAGAAATGCCCATGTAGGTGGGCCACGCATGAGCATACAGATTTTAAAAGTCGCAAAATACGCACGTATGTACCCGTGCACATGTGAGGAATAAAGGGGAGGGAAAGGGGCAAGGCATGAGCATTCCAGGGCAGGGCCAAGGCGTACTAATAACTCCAAATTGTAAAAATGAAACCCGCAGTCCGCATACGCTAGATATCCGGGTAACTTTACTGCTGCTCCTGATGAGGAGGAAGTCTGTAGACCTCACATTTTAGGGCTCATAGGACAGGGTGAGGGGTCCGGATCAACTGGGCAGCCTGCAGGATGAAGAACCAGGGGGCCTGAAAGACCTCGCTATCAACCGGACAGACTGGTGGACTATGTGCCTGTAAGCAGAGACTCACCCGAGCTAAAAGATTCCAAATTATCCCGGACAACTGAAAAGCAGAATGTTAATACAAACCAAAAACACACTTTGAAATGTTTGTATGCTAATGCCAGAAGTCTAAGAAGTAAGATGGGAGAATTAGAATGTATAGCAGTGAATGATGACATAGACTTAATTGGCATCTCAGAGACATGGTGGAAGGAGGACAACCAATGGGACAGTGCTATACCGGGGTACAAATTATATCGCAATGACAGAGAGGAGCACCCGGGAGGCGGTGTGGCGCTTTATATCCGGGATATAAGTACACAATGTTGGGTTCCATATTAGGTGCTACTACCCAAGAAAGAGATCTAGGTGTCATAGTGGATAACACATTGAAATCATCGGTTCAGTGTGCTGCGGCAGTCAAAAAAGCAAACAGAATGTTAGGAATTATTAGGAAGGGAATGGTTAATAAAATGTCATAATGCCTCTGTATCGCTCCATGGTGAGACCGCACCTTGAATACTGTGTACAATTCTGGTCGCCGCATCTCAAAAAAGATATAATTGCACTGGAGAAAGTAATAAGAAGGGCTACCAAAATGATAAGGGGACTTTTCAGCTTGGAGAAGAGACAACTGAGGGGGGATATGATAGAGATGTTTAAAATCATGAGAGGTCTAGAACGGGTAGATGTGAATCGGTTATTTACTCTTTCAGATAGTAGAAAGACTAGGGGGCACTCCATGAAGTTAGCATGGGGCACATTTAAAACTAATCGGAGAAAGTTCTTTTTTACTCAACGCACAATTAAACTCTGGAATTTGTTACCAGGGGATGTGGTCAGTGCAGTTAGTATAGCTGTGTTTAAAAAAGGATTGGATAAGTTCTTGGAGGAGAAGTCCATTACCTGCTATTAAGTTCACTTAGGGGGTCATTTTCAAAGGAGTTACGCATGTAAATGTGACATACTATCGTAGCAATTTTCAAAAGCTATTTACTCGAGTAAAGTGCACTTACTTGAGTAAATCCTATGGACAATTCAATGGCATATATTGTAGCAATTTTGAAAAGCCCACTTACTTGAGTAAAGTGTATTTACTCGAGCAAAAACCAGTTTTGCTCGAGTAAATGCTTTTTAAAATCTACCCCTTAGAGAATAGCCACTGCCATTAGCAATGGTTACATGGAATAGACTTAGTGTTTGGGTACTTGCCAGGTTCTTGTGGCCTGGTTTGGCCTCTGTTGGAAACAGGATGCTGGGCTTGATGGACCCTTGGTCTGACCCAGTATGGCATTTTCTTATGTTCTTATGATGGCATAGAGTCCAACAGGAGAAAGATCTTGCAAGAGGGGTCATGTGAGAGGCCATGTGAGAGGACGCTATTCTGCACTGCTCCCTCAAGATTTTCTTCTAATAATTGTTCCTTTTCCTCTTTTATTATTGCCACAAAAGAGGAAGGGGAAAGTCAGGGTTTTTCCATCTGAACCCTGCTTTCCTGCAAACCTGCGATTTATCCATGAGTATGCGATCCCCACTTTGGAATCGAGGGCCTTGAGCCCCACTGGTGAGGCAGAGAGAGGAGCCCTGCTCTCGCCTGGGGAGATATCATTGAGCTCTCCTGATCCTCTCCCGCTGACAGTGGTGCTTGAGGGAGTGATACTTCGGGGGTGCCTCGGTTGGATGGAGTTGTCTGCGGATCGCCTGACGGGGTGCCGACTTCCTCTCCTATTCAGCAGCCCAGAGACTCCGTGTTGGGAGGTGAGGTTGGCGGAGCTGCCTCCCCGTTTACATCGGAGGGGAGTGTTTGTGCTGAAGAGGGCTGTTCAGCTTCCCTTGGAGATTTTGAAACCTGCAGTGGTCAGACTCATTTTAGAGTCCCTTTGGGACTTAATAGCAGGTATGTCCTCTTCCTTCAATGAACAAACACGGCGACTGGAAACTGTTTCACAAAAACTGGATTTAGTTGCACAGGATCACCAGCAAATTCTTCAGGATGATTCTACTACTATTCAGGGCTGGGGAATGATGTTAAAAACTTACAGGCTGTTGCAACTGTCCCTTCCCGACGGCTTTACTCCGCCTACCTTTCTTTCTTTGCACCTCCTCTCGCTATGGATGGACGCCTGGCTGCCATGGCGTCTGCCTGCCATCCTCTCCGGCGTATCCGGACCGGCTTGGGCGCTGTCTCCTGCCATGCTCCGCTGGTACCTTAGGGTGCGCGTGGCGTGCGACCCTCACTCTTATTTCCTACTTGGCGCGAACCTCAGGGGCGTCCCCCTGTGATGACATCACACTGCCCGGATATTTATAGCTTATGATGTTTGCTAGCCTTTGAGTTAGCAAGGGGAATCTTACGGATGGGATTCGCTCTCCGTACCCAGCTACTCTGCCTCCAATCTACCGATGGACGCTTAAAGCTAACGGGGTACCCGCTTCTCGGGGGCCTCACTTGCTTTCCAGGTCGCTATCAGGAAACCGGTACTCGCTCCTCGAGGGCCCATGTTCCCTAACTCGCTGCCTGCTTCTACCTTCTCTTCTGCCTGGAAGGATTCGCTATCTTCAACACCAGTGAGTACTACCATCTTCACCTCAGAGCTGTTCCCTGGAACCAGGTACTCGCTCCTCGAGGGCCTGCCTCTGTTCCAGCCCTAGTGCCATCTCCTACGTGGAACCGCTGTGTGAGTACATCACCTTCAAGCCTCTCAGCTCTCAGGGATCAGGTACTTGCTCCTCGAGGGCCTGCTCTCCCTATCCTATCCTCCATATTTCACTGTACTCATTATTCTCAGTTCTTTCCACTACAGCACTGCTACCGGAGGAGTCGCTGTTCCAGCGCCTGAGGGACACTAGCCCAGCCGGGCTACTTCTACTGCTCACTACTGCCACCTCTGGTGGCTTCATCACATTGTCTAATAAAAGATCAATCTCTGTGTTTGTGTGTCCTAAGCTGAGCCTGACCTGTGGCCCCTCACGGGACTTTCCCCTGTGGGCGTGGTCAGCTGCCACAGTGTCCAAGGGTCCACCCAAACCTCACTAATTATAACAGAGGCCTCTAATGCTGCTATCATTTGGGAGTGTATGTCTTCCCTGAGAAGGCTGGAAACCTTGGAAAACTTTCTGCGACATTTTTGAATTTACGTTTATTAAATTTCCCTAAGGCTCTTGGTGAACTACCTTTGATTACCCTAAAAAGATATATGGCCTAAGTCTTAAAGATTTCCTCTGATGTAATTCCTCCTGGGAAGAAGATTGTGCCTCTTCTACAGAGACAAAGTCCATCGTAGTCTAACAATGAGGGAAATTTTTCTAATTTGACTGAATATCTAGAAAGCTCCAGTGCCGAAGTATCTGATAGAATTACTTTGCTGGTGTCCTTCTTCTCTGAGCAAGATTTCAGTACAGTTATGAGAGGTTACTTTAAGAATTTAAATGTTTCTTTCATGGGTGGTACAGTTTGGGTATTCCCCGACCTTGCCAGGGTTACTCAGCAAGGACGGAAAGCCTTTTTGAATATGCGCCCTGAGCTATTTGATTAGGTGTGAGTTTCTTTCTGCGTTATCCCTGTAAATGTATAATTAAGTTGTGGGATAATACCTATATTTTTGTTAGTCCAGAGCAGCTGCGGGAGTTTTTGAATGTTAGAGTTCCTGATATTGATTAATGGTATCAGTGGATCTTGTTGTAATTGGTGAGGTGTCTCGCGCTGCATTTGATGTCTGCTGTTAACATGTTACTTTTGTTCTCCTCTTTTACTTCCCTCCCCCCCCCTCCATTTTCCTCTATGATGGATGAGAGATTGATATGTTCTTTTGTAATCTATTTCAGTATGGAAAGTAGTTTCTTGATTTGTGTTCTCTGTTATTCTTACAAAGTGTCACTTTGTTTATAATTTGTACAGCTTAAGAAAGATAAAAAAAAAAAAAGATCCTGCAAGAAATTAAATGCACAATCAAATCTTTATGGGTAGAAATCCCTTGTGTGTCGGGGAAGACCATAGTGATAGGAGTATACTACCGTCCACCTGGTCAAGATGGTGAGATGGACATTGAAATGCTAAGAGAAATTAGGGAAGCTAACCAAATTGGTAGTGCAGTAATAATGGGAGATTTCAATTACCAAAATTTGTCCAATGAATAACAACTAAAGGTAACATAAAAATCACGTTGTGTCACAAACTTTTTATTTTATATTATTGGTGCTATGGACATTTCATATTCTTATATTTTATTATAACATTTCATCACAATTTTTATGTAATTTTGGGAATATGAAGGTCCCAAAATTACATAAAAATTGTGATGAAATGTTATAATAAAGTATAAGAATATGAAATGTCCATAGCACCAATAATATAAGATAAAAATTTGTGACACAATGTGATTTTTATAAAATTTCAATCTCCCCAATATTGACTGGGTAAATGTAACATCAGGACATGCTAGAGAATAAATGACAGTTTTATGGAGTAATTGGTTCAGGAACCGATCAGAGAGGGAACAATTTTAGATCTAATTCTCAGTGGAGACCAGAATCTGGTGAGAAAGGTAATGGTGGAGGAGCCACTTGGCAATAGTGATCATAAATTGATCAAATTTGAATTAATGATAGGAAGGGGACAATAAGTAAATCCACAGCTCTAGCACTAAACTTTCAAAACGGAAACTTTGATAAAATGAGGAAAATAGTTAGAAAAAACTAAAAGGTGGAGCTACAAAGGTAAAGAGTGTGCAACAGGCGTGGACATTGTTTAAAAATCTCATCTTAGAAGCACAGTCCAGATATATTCCACACATTAATAAAGGTGGAAGGAAGGCCAAACGATTTCCGGCATGGTTAAAAGGTGAGATGAAAGAGGCCAAAAGATCTTCATTCAAAAATTGGAAGAAGGATCCACCAGAGGAAAACAGGATAAAGCATAAGCATTAGCTAGTTAAATGTAAGACATTGATAAGGCAGGCTGAGAGAGAAGTTTAAAATTGGCCGTAGAGACAAAAACACATAATAAAAACTTTTCAAAATATATTTGAAGCAGAATGCCTGCGAGAGAGTTGGTTGGACCATTAGATGATCGAGGGGTTAAAGGGGCATTTAGGGAAGATAAGGCCATTGCAGAAAGACTAAACAAATTCTTTGCTTTGGGGTTTACTGAAGAGGATGTTGGGGAGATACCTGTTCCAGAGATGGTTTGCAAGGGTGATGATTCAGATGAACTTAACCATATTATGCAGAACCTGGAAGATGTAGTAGGCCAGACTGACAAACTGAAGAGTAGTAAATTGCCTGGACCAGATGGTATACCTCCCATCTAGTAAAAATTTGTTACCTATCATTAAAATTGTCAATTGTACCCGAAAACTGGAGGGTGGCTAATGTAACCCCGATATTTAAAAAGGGCTCCAGGGGAGATCTAGGAAACTATAGACCGGTGAGCCTGACTTCAGGGCTGGGAAAAATTGTGGAAACTATTATAAAGAATAAAATCACAGAACATTTAGATAGACATGGTTTGATGGGACACAGCTAGCATAGATTTTACCCAAGGGAAGTCTTGCCTCACAAATCTACATTTTTATGAAGGGTTGAATAAACATGTGGAAAAAGATGAATTGGTAGATGTGGTGTATTTGGATTTTCAGAAAGCGTTCAACAAAGTCCTAGGCAGATCAATGTAACATCGCCCCCTCAAAAACACACCCTGAGTTGAAAGTGCCCCTCTTACAGTGGGTTATATATAGAGTGTCAGATTAACTCTCTCTCTCTCCTCCCCATCCTTGCACCTCATCAGGACCAAAAGTAAAGTTACACAGGTAACATAGTCAGCCTTGCAAAACTTTTTCTGCCTCTTTATTCTTGACGTGTGCACAGCTAAGTATACGCGTACTTCCCAGCTGCTTAAAATTTGCATTGCTCATGTGTGAATGGGGCCATTTTTGCGTGAACAACTCTTTTAAAATCTACCTGTAAATGCTCAACCTTTTCAACATATCCTTTAGTGACAAAAATGTTTTACATAAACATTTTTAGTTTCATAACTAAGTGCATCTTACATAAGAACATAAGAACATGCCATACTGGGTCAGACCAAGGGTCCATCAAGCCCTGCATCCTGTTTCCAACAGTGGCCAATCCAAGACACAAGTACCTGGCAAGTACCCAAACATCTTGTTGTTAGTATAGATTTTCTTAGAAAAGCCAATTTGTGTTGTTATAGGTTGCCTAGCGACTAGGGATATTTGCCTGATGCTGCTTTGCAGTCGTCTAGAATAAGCATACCTGTGTAAATAAATATTCATTGACTATAAAGAAAATCACCAAGGCAACTTTCGAACCATGCACAGAAGTGTAAAGTCTGCGGGTACTTCTTACCTGCAAACTCTTTGTCAATTTTCAAAGGGAAAAATTTGAAAATTGGGTTGGAAAAAGTATGCACGGACCTGCACCTGTTATTTGCATGGGAAATTTTTCCAGCGGAATTCCATCCATACGCATATAAGCGGGCTTGCATAAGTGCTAGCCCCTAGCTGATGCCGCTCCGGAACACCTCTTCTCTCTGCATGTAAATGTACCTATGTATTGCCTCTACATGGGTAAGCAATTTTCAAAAGAGCCCTTTTGCACGAGTACACCGTTTGACCCACAGAAATGCCTTTGAACAGTTGCCTCCTATAGAGTCTACGAACTGCTCAGTGTGTGATATGAAAGTGAATACACACAAAGTAAATGGACTGTTTTTTTGCTTGTGTTATTTTAAAAAATGTTCTGCTCCAACGCCTCAACCCTGCCTCTGAGACAACACTTACCTCCTGTGCTGACAAAATTTGTTGGTCCCTCTTAGTAACGCAGTTGAGAAGCGGAGTTCTTTATGTAGCCCTGCCCTGCTGAGAGATCACTGGGGGACAATATTGGCCTCTTTAACATAACATCATTCCTTAACCTAGCAATTCTCATAAGACCAGCACTCTCTCTCCTGTGCATGCAGTAATGAGAGTGGCTAATTTAATGCAGTTTATCATTCAAATCTTTTATGATGATTGGGCCACTTCTATATGGTTTTTTTTTTTCCTTTTTCAACTCTGCACTTATTCTGTGGTGCAGGAGCCATGGTTTGCAAATTAAAGCGACAGGCTTGGCTGCTGCTTTCAAGCTCCACTCTCCGAAAACTGTAGCGTGGCAAGCCATGGCTGTAATTCCCTCAGTTTTGCATTGAATCTAATATATAAAACAAAAAAACGAATCCCAGTTGTGTTGCTGCCTAGAGTGAGCGAGGAGAGGAAAGAGTATAGGTAATATGGGTTTATTCACGAACTTCTGGTCTGCACGTGTTACTTACACAGCTACTTCAGATATACTGCGCTCTCAGCTGGAACACACTCGGCTGCCATCTAACGACTGGAGCTATGATATACAGGCCAGTCTGAATACATATTGCCACTAAGGTGATATAAAACATAAAAAGTAGCAGAGGATACCAAGTCTCTTCTTTAAAAATGCACTTATCCTGTTATACAAACTAAGGGTTTGCATAAAGCATCAGTATTAGTGCATTAGATTCTTCAGATTATCAACACATCTGTTTTCTCTCTCAGTAGCTTTTTCTTTAGATCATTTTCTGGGTCACCTTTCTTGTTTAGACCAATATATATTATTTTCTATGGGGTAAATATTCAGCTGCTGAGTGGTTAGTTAAGTTAGCCGGATACACTTAAGGGTAGATTTTTAAAAACAGCGCGATCGCATACTTTTGTTTGCGCAGCAGGCGCAAACAAAAGTACGCTGGATTTTATAAGATATGTGCATAGCCGCGCGTATCCTCTAAAATCCTGGATCGGCGCGCGCAAGGCTGCCGATTTTGGGCAGCTGGTGCGCGCCGAGCCGCGCAGCCTGCCTCCGTTCCCTCCGAGGCCGCTCCGAAATCAGAGCGGCCTCAGAGGGGACTCTCTTTCACCCTCCCCTCACCTTCCCCTCCCTTCCTCTACCTAACCCACTCCCCCGGCCCTGTCTAAACCCCCCCCTTACCTTTGTCCGTAGATTTACGCCTGTGAGAAGCAGACGTAAATCTACGCGCGCCAGCGGACTGCTGGCGCGCCATGCTCCGACCCGGGGGCTGGTCCGAAGGCCTGGACCACGCCCCCGGGCCGGCGCCACGCCCCCGGTCCCGCCCCCGAAATGGCGCGCCCTGCCCCCGAAACGCCGCATCATCGGGTCCTGCCCCCGACACGCCCCCTTCCAAAAACCCTGGGACCTATGCGCGTCCCGGGGCTCTGTGCGCGCCGGCGGCCTAGGGAAAATAGGCGCGCCGGCGCGCAAGGCCCTGCTCGCGTAAATCCGGGCGGATTTACGCGAGCAGGGCTTTTAAAATCCGCCCGTTATTCAACTAACTTATCAGCAGTGCAGCTGCGCCATTGAATGTACCCGGAGAAGTTAGAGATGTGGTATCTGGCTAACTGTAGACCTGCCCTGTGGAGTGTCTAAAGGTAGATGGTTAACTTAACCAGCTAACTCTGCTCCTTCTGGAACGCCTACCTCTCACCCCAGGGACGCCCCCAATGTATCCAGCTAAATTGTAACTGGATAACTGCTTTCAAGCTCCATCACACAATTACCTTCTCCACTGAGCTACACCTTCATCCTTGTTCACAGGGAACTTCGGGCTATAGGTGTTGCGACCGTCGCTGCCTGACGTCTCCACTACGCCCACCTTACCTCTTTGGTGGCTCCCTCTTTGCCTGTTGGAAGTTTGGCTGCCGCGGTGTCATCATGACATCCTCCTCCGGCGTCCCTGGACCGGCTGGACGCTGCACTCCGCCATGTTTCCCAGCAGCCTAAGGGCGCGCGCATGGCCCCGACTCAAGTACCAGCAGTGGCGCAAACCTCAGGGGCGTCCCCCTGAGGTGACGTCATCTCCACAGGATATTTAAGGTCTCTGAAATCGCTAACTAATCGAGTTAGCAAGGAAAGGTTTACCTAGCTTCCTCCAGGTATCGCTGCATATGGGATTCACTCTCCACATACCTAAGCTACTCTGCCTCCTCGGACTGTACCAGGGGTACCTGCTCCTCGGGGGCCTCGCTTTCTCTTTGCTTTTCAGATCTCAGTCTGGAATCGGTACTCGCTCCTCGAGAGCCCATGTTCCCGGACTTGCTACTGAATACCACTTCTGCCAGGAAGTCATCGCTGCCTACAACACTAATGAGTTACCATCTCTCTCTCAGAGCTTTCCCTGGAACCAGGTACTCGCTCCTCGAGGGCCTACTTCATTCCAGCTCCTGGGCTGCTTCTAAGAGACTATTGTGTGAGTGTTACCATCAAGGTTCTGTTCCTGAACTCTGCATACCCTGCCTACTCACTATATTCAGTTTCTCTACAGCCCAGTTAGCCAGGATCGCTGTTCCAGTATCTGAGGGACTACAGCCCAGCCGGGCGCTTCCAGCTCACTACTGCCACCTCTGGTGGTTCCATATACTGTTTAATAAAAGAACTAGTGTGTGTCTGTCTCCATACTCTGAGCCTGACTGGTGGTCCCTCTCGGGATCTTCCCCCGGGGGCATGGTCATCTGCCACTGGCCCAAGGATCCACCCACAACTACCACGAACACTAACAATAGGATTCACATTTGCTTCCCTAGGAGCATCCATACCACTCAACATTGTTCCTGGCAATTCTTCTTCATGCTAGGCCGCTGTGGGCAAATCACAGACTGATCCAAACACCAACTCGCTGTCTAAGAGCTGGGTTTCTCTAAGCATGCCCCCGCCACACCTTCACAATCCCAAGGCAGGGATTCATGGGACCATACCACATCGCAGCACACAGGAGCAGGGGAAAGGGGAGGGAACCCCCATTCGGCAAGAAGAGGTGCCTCGTGCCGCAAACTCTGAAAACACATCTGCCTTTAAAAAAATCGTGAGCCCTTGGGAACAGTAACATCACAGCATGGAGTCACGTTTTGTGTTCTCTCCACTGGAGGTTCAATTCTCCATCTTTTCGATGTACCGAGAATCAATCAGGCCCGATACCATACGGATGCGCTACAAAAAAAAAAGTGTGTCTGCTTCGGCGCCCGCTTTTTGAACTGCGTCTTGAACCCTGCCATAAGAAATTCAAACAAAGTCTCAAAACGTGGTTGTTTGAACAAGCGTTCACACAATGATCTCCGATTAATCTGAAATGCCGTTTAATTGTCTACTTTTCACTAGCTCCCTGTTCCTATTCCTATTACCTATCTTCCTCCCTCTAAATTATCCTTCTCCCTTTACTCCCGATCACTCCCTGTTTATGATCTTTAATTTGGTTTTAAATAATAGAATAGTCCTTTTATCAATTTTATTACCTGTTTATATCTTCAGCTCCTTTATTGATTTATATTTTTCTATGGTTTTTTAATAGTTCGTAAATGATTTATATTATTTACATCCGAAATCATTTTTGTATGTAAAGCCTGTTACTGTTTTATTGTTTACTGTCTGTAAAGCCTGTTATCTGTAAAGCCTGTTGCTAATTTATTGTTTATTGTAAACTGCAGTGATGTATCTTCTTACGTGCCGCGGTATATAAAAATCTCTAAATAAATAAATAAAATAAATAGGCCCTTCTCCTGGGCGCGTGATACATAATGCAAACGAGGGCTCGCGCTAAAAGGAGGCGCTAGGAGAAATTACGCACCATTAGCGCCTCCTTGGCCCAGGAGAGGTGGCTGTCAGTGGGTTTAGAAAACGGACACCCAGTTTTACGAGCGTCCGTTGTCTGAACCCGCTGACAGCCATGGGTCAGGAAAATGGATGCTCGTAAAATTGAGCATCCGGTTTCCTAAACTGACCCACTGGCACAATTAAAAAAAAATTTTTTTTTTAATCTTTTTAATTCCTCCAACTTAATAACACTAGGATATTAATTGGAGGGTGTACAGAAAACCCCTTACTGTATAAGGGGTAGTGGACGCGCATCGAAAATGCCCGTCCAAATTGCATAAAACAGCGCGCTAGCCCGGGCGCACTTTACTGTATCGGCCTGTATGTGCTCATGCTTCGAACTGGGACCAAATGCTGGCTGCATGCAGGATGTTGCACTTTCTGTGGAAAAAAGCTCCAAGACAAATGATCATGGAAAGCAGGAAATGGGGAGACTCAGAAGTCATGTTAGGAAATACTTTTTTTTTTTTTTTTTTACTGAGAGGGGTAGTGGATGCCTGGAACCATTTACCAGCAGAGATGGTGGCAAGCAAAGTAGCAAGAAAATTCACAAATGCTTGGGACAGATATAGAAGGAAACGGGAAGGGAGATGGTCAGAGCCTGCTGCTCTCACAACTTGTTCTTTTATGTTTTCATCCCACAGATATGCAAAAGCCGGGATCTTCTGCAGAGAGGTTTATGAAGTTCTAAAACATTCCAATGTCATCTGACTACAGGAGTCTGCACCTAAGAACCAGGTGCATCTATAAGGGAGTCCTAGGGGACACTGCCCTGGAATGTCAATTGTGTGGGAGTCAGGATCCCAGCATGCAGAGGACTTCTGTGGTTTTACCACTGATTACAGATTTCTGAACTTTGTTTTCTGTATGGATGCTATTAGATCCAATTGTAGTCACTGTAAAATAATTTGCCTGCACCAAGTAAGTTAGTAAAGCAATTTTTTTTATTGTTCCGATTATATATTTCCCCTCTTTTATTTATAAACTACTTTCTGTATTTCTTTGGTAACACATTTATTTAAACATTTCTTAGTTGCTCATAGTAAAAGAATTCAAAACAAGATAAAATCCTAAAATAGGAAACATCAAACAAAAATACACATTTTATAAAATTAATATACATATTTTATCAATTTCCAAATCATAGTGTTGGAAAAAAAAAACTAACAGTAAAATAAATTGCAGATATAAAAATTCAAGCCTGCTACACACTGCAGAAAGAACTTAATTCATTTTTTTTAAAGTTAGTTGGGAAGTCAGATGACAGAAATTAACACTACTCAACCTTATAAGGCATGAATAAAAAGCCATCTTTAACATGTATGAATTGTCCACGCATTAAGAAAGGTGGAAGGAAGACAACACGATTACTGGCATGGTTAAAAGGTGATGTGAAAGAGGCTATTATAGCAAAAAGATCATCATTCAAAAATTGGAAGAGGGATCGATTAGAAGAAAAGAGGATAAAGCATAAGCATTGGCAATTTAAATGTAAGATATTGATAGACAGGCTGAGAGAATTTGAAAAGAAGTTGGCTGTAGAGGCAAAAACTCACAATAAAAACGTTTTAAATATATCCGAAGCAGAAAGCCTGTGAGGGAGTCGGTTGGACCATCGGATGATCGAGGGGTTAAAGGGGCACTTAGAGAAGATAAAGCCATCACAGAAAGATTAAACAATTTCTTTGCTTTGGTGCTTACTGAAGAAGATGTTGGAGAGATACCCATTCCAGAGAAGGTTTTCATGGGTGATGATTCAGATCAACTGAACCAAATCATGGTGAACCTGGAAGATGTGGAAGGCCTTATTGACAAATTGAAGAATATGAAATCACCTGGACCGGATGGTATACACCCCAGGGTTCTGAAAGATCTAAAAAATGAAATTTCAGACCTATTTCAATGAATTTGTAACCTATCATTAAAATCATCTGATGTACTTGAAGATTGGAAGATGGCCAATGTAACCCCTATATTTAAAAAAGGATCCAGGGGTGATCTGGGAAACTACAGACCGGTGAGCCTGACTTCAGTGCCGGGAAAAATAGTGGAAACTGTTATAAAGAATAAAATCACAAAACATTTAGATAGAGATGGTTTGATGGGACACAGCCAACATGGTTTTACCCAAGGGAAGTCTTGCCTCACAAATCTCCTACATTTTTTTTGAAGAGGTGAATAAACATGTAGACAAAGGTGAACAGGTAGATGTGGTGTATTTGGATTTTCAGAAGGTGTTCAACAAAGTCCTGCTTGAGAGGCTTCTAAGAAAACTAAAAATTAAAGGGATAGGAGGCAATGTCCTTTTGTGGATTGCAAGCTGGTTTAAAGACAGGAAACAGAGATAGGATTAAATGGTCAGTTTTCACAATGGAAAAAAGTAAACAGTGGAGTTCCTCAGGGATTTATACTTGGATCAATGCTTTTTAATATATTTATAAATGAAAATGGAAAGGGGTACGACAAGTGAGGTGATCAAATTTGCGGATGACACAAAATTATGCAGAGTAGTTAAATCTCAAGTGCACTGTGATGAATTACAGGAGGACCTTGCGAGATTGGAAGATTGGGCTTCCATATGGCAGATGGAATTTAACGTGGACAAGTGCAAAGTGATGCATATAGGGAAAAATTACCCTTGCTATAGTTACACAATGTTAGGTTTTATCTTAGGTTTTAATGATCCAAAGGCAATGACAAACCTTTTCCATTGGAAAAAAATCAGCAGAACCAGGGGTCACTATTTAAAGCTCCAGGGAGGAAGACTCAGAACCAATGTCAGGAAGTATTTCTTCACGGAGAGGGTGGAAGATGCCTGGAACGCCCTTCTGGAGGAAGCGGTGAAGACCAAAACTGTGAAGGATTTCAAAGAGGCGAGGGATAAATACTGTGGATCCATAAAGTCTAGAGGATGTGAATGAAGAGACGAGGCATGGGGGTGGCTTGCGGGAATGACAGCTACTACCTGGAGATTAATACCCTTATTCAATAAACATACTCCCTGTTAATGCGACTCCAACATTGCTCTATGCTTCAACGGCAAGAGGAAATGTGGAAAAAAGGATTTGCATTCACAAAAAAGCGGGGGAGTAGCTTGCTTGTTGCGGCAGTTACTACCCCAAACCAAATAAGTCTGATACTTCACTTTCAATGCATATCCAGTGAAGCTCTCTGCTTCAACGGCAGGGGGAAAGAGGAAAAGAGGATTTATATTCAGGCAACAACCAACAAGGACTGAATTACATTGTCTAGGTGAACAAATAAGTATGGGTGTAGCTTGCTTGTTACGGCGATTACTATCCCGAATCAATTAAGCCTGATACTTCACTTGGAATACATATTCAGCACAGCTCACTGCTTCAACGGCAGGGGGGGAATAAAGAAAAGAGGATTCATATTCAGACAACAACCAACAAGGACTGAATTGCACAGGCTGGGTAAACAAATAAGTGTGGGAGTAGCTTGCTTACTGTGGCAGTTACTACCCCTAACCAATTAAGCTACATACTTCACTTAGATGCAGTTCCAGCACTGCTCTCTACATCAATGGCAGGGGTGGAAGGTAACTAGAACCAAAAAATTACTAATAAGGGCCAAGAGTAACAGATAAGTATGAGAAAAAAAAATAAGTGTGAAAGCTTGCTGGGCAGACTGGATGGGCTGTTTGGTCTTCTTCTGCCGTCATTTCTATGTTTCTATGAGTTACCAACCAGGAAAGAAATCTAGGGATCATAATGGATAATACAATGAAATCATCAGCTCAGTGTGCTGTGGCAATCAAAAAAGCAAACAGAATGTTAGGAATTATTAGGAAGGGAATGGCAAATAAAACAGAGGATGTCATAATGCCTCTGTTTCGCTCCATGGTGAGACCGCACCTTGAATACTGTGTGTAATTCTGGTCCCCACATCTCAAAAAGGATATAGCAGCACTGGAGAAAGTGCAGAGAATGGCAACCAAAATGATAAGGGGCATGGAAGGCTGCCCTATGAGGAAAGGCTGTTCAGTTTGGAGATGAGACTGAGGGGGGATATGATAGAAGTCTACAAAATCATGAAAGGACTTGAACAAGTTAATGTAAATTGGTTATTTACTCTCTCAAATAGAAGGACCAAGGGTCACTCCATGAAGTTAGCAAGTAGCTCATTTAAAACAAATCAAAGAAAATTCTTTTTCACTTAGCGCATAGTTAAGCTCTGGAATTCATTGCAAGAGGATGTGGTTACAGCAGTTACTGTAACTGGGTTTAAAAAAGGTTTGGATAAGTTCCTAGAGGAAACATCCATAAACTGCTAATACAGTATTTAATAAGCAATAGTAGCTTAAGATTTATTTAATGTTTGGGTACTTGCCAGGTACTTGTGACTTGGATTGGCCACTGTTGGAAACAGGATACTGGGCTTGATGGACCCTTGGTCTGACCCAGTATGGCATATCTTAAACCGGGTTGATGTGATGCATGTCATGAAACTCGGTATAACAAAAACAATAAATAAATAAATAAAAATAAATAAATATCTTATGTTCTTATGTCATACCAATAAAGTTTCCTTCACCTGAATCTACAGAGTCCAGTACATAAAGAGATTCAGATAACTTTATCGGCATGACAGTTTTACACGTATTGACAAAGTAATACATAGGGGCACTTACATACATGAAACCCAGTTTTATGTGTGTAAATTAGGGTGTGCAACTTTTCCATAGTGAAGAGCGTTCACTACTTATTGTTGATATGTATCTTAAAGCAACAAAATATCACATATTTGCAGTCTTAAGCCAGATCCAAGCACTACTTGCAACTATTGCAAGGGAACCGTGTATCTTTTACATCAAATCATTTGTAATCATAAGTCTTGCTGAAGGTGCCACTTATTTTTTAAGAAACCTTTTTTTAGTAAATTACAAATAAAATGAGTTTGAGATAAATTATTTCCCCTGGTCTTTTTCCAAAATACTTAAACCAAGTAGCGTTTTGTTTTCAGCAGAGCACCAAGCTGGTTTGGTTACTCCTACTTACTCTATGGTTCCCATGTCCTTGAGGGGCCATCTTTCTTCCTCTCTTATATATATATACACTGGGGCCTTGCCTGCTGTCCTTGCCAAACTTGGTCCTATATTATGCTAGTGTGTTTCTTTGTGCCTTCAGTCTTCCTGTGATGGTCCTGCTACACCTGGGATCTCGACTCGTTGTGGTATCTTATCTCAACCCTGTCTCTCACGTGAATCTTACTCATGACTGTGTTCAGCTGGAGTCATCTTCATGGCTTCATTCATTGTGTCTGGTTTCCCATGCCTATATACCGGCCCTGTGCAGACAAAAGCCTTGTGGCCTTCATCACCTGAGGGCTCAACCCGAGGGGAGGTGGTCACTACAGACAGAAGACCATGCCTTCCTTATTTTGGTGTCAAGGGTGCTTGGTTCAGTGACTTTCCTTACTCTGACCTTGGACTCTGGCCTGCTCATCATCTCAGGGTACCCTTTATTCGATGAGATTTGGCATACTACCTTCCATAATCTCCTCTCCACAGAATGTCCAAGGTTGGATTATAGATTTTAGGGAGACAGGGTTGGGGCAAACAAAGGAGAGCAACAAAGCTTAGGGAGTGCACAACACCTCTCACCCAAACGACAGGACATACAGCTAAAAGAGTAGACTATTGCCAATGTCAGATGTTGGACATTACAGCTAGAATTAAAAAACAACAGATATAAAATATTAAAAACTTTCCAAAGTCATACTTTTCCCTTGACTTTTCCCCCTTCTATCGTACCGTTCTCTCTCCTCTGCTTTATCCCTTCTGGCCTTTCTTGACTCCTTTCCCTTTTCATGTTCCTTTTCCCTTCTATGGCTCTCCTCCCTTCTCCAGCTCTCCCCCATACAGCTCACATTGCTTCCCTCCCAAGCCACTTCTCCCCCATCTCTCATCTCCTCCCACCTTCACTTCAGGCTTCTCAACTGTATCATCTGTTTTGTTTTTTTTAATTTCATCTCTTTATCTTATTCTTCCATCACCATATCCCAGCCCTCCTTCTCTAGTCTCTCCCACCCAGCTCTCTTCCTTGTCTTACTTGCTCTCTCCTCTTTATTTAACCCCTCCCAGCCTTTCATTTCTGTCTTCAGACTCTCAGTAGGCCCCCTCTTTCTGTCTTCTCTCCCTCCCCTGTGCTGCCTTCCTGTCTCCAGCCCTCTCCTTCCTTGCCCTCATCTTTCCCTCCCTCCCTGTGCCCTCCTCTCTCCCTTTCTCCTTGCTGCCCTCTTTCTCTCTTCCCTGTCCATCCCATGTCCTCCTCTCTCTTCTCACTCTCTTCTGCCTCTTCTGTCCCTTCCTTTTTCCCCTGTTGCCCCTTTCCTCATGTCCCCGTGTGTGTATATATCTCTCCATCCCTATCCTTCTTTCCCTCCATGCCTCTTCTGTGTGTCTCCCTCCCATACTTCATCCTTCCCTCCATACCCCTCCGTTTGTCTCTCCCCTCCCATGCCCCTCCATGAGTGTATATCCCCTTCCCTGTGCCCATCCTTCTCTCCATGCCTCCTCTGTGTCTCTCTCCCCACTCTGTACCCTCTCTCTCTCTCTTTCTACTTTCTCCCCCTTTTGTGCCTGTGTCTGTCTCCTGTGCCTCACTTCAAAAGCTTTCTCGAATCTCGGCCCAGTGTACAGTGAAAGAGGGGGACAGGTCCTAGTGGGCCCTTGCTGCTAGAGATCTGCGGAGCCAAAGGGAGCTGGGTGCTGTGCCCTTCCTCCTCACCCCCATGCCATCCATTCCCAGCACAGGAAAGGAAGGGACACCCTGCCCTGCCTCCCTCCAACCAGGAAGTGCTGTCGGGAAGAGGAGGAGCCACCTGGCACAATCCAGATTTTCAGTGTCTGGTCAGTACTTCTGATTGGACACTGTGCAGCCTGAGTAAAAAGAAAAAAAATGAGCTGTCCAATCAAAAAAACCAGGCAATTGGCAACCCAAGCATAAGTAGCCTTTTGAAACTAGCCCCAGGGTGCATGTACATAAAATAGTCTCAGAACACGATAGCTGCGTTCTGGGCTGGAGAGAGGGGGGCAGAGCTGGGGCAGGATCAGGATTTATGCGCATACTCTCAATTTTCAAAAGCAGGGGTGTTAAAGTATGCATGGTGTAACTTTCGCACTTATGCCCCCATTCGTACCCAGCACAACTTGCACATTTTAAAAAGTGGGCTTTTGCACATAAGTTTTCTTTGAAAATTCAGGCTAAAGCAGACTTTAGCCCACACGGGCTACTAAAAATGACTCGCAGAGTAATTAAAATATGAAGGGGAAGGAAAGAAATTACAAATAATAACAGTGAAATTGCTGGTCCTTGGTTGTATTACGTTTCTGCCTGGAGGCAGGATACATATTTTGCTACTTTAGTAGCTGCTGTTTCTCCTGCTCTGGCAGGATTATACAGAGTTTTTCCCACATCTTCTTACATGGGAATTAGTTGATTTTCTCTGGCAGCTTCAGGAAATGTGCATCTCTGATCTCTGTATTTTGCACAGCACAAGAGGAAATGCATTTCTGTGTCTGTTTCTCCAGTGTTGCACTGCATACAGAGTCTGGCTTTTTGCGGGTTTCCAGGTCAGTTTTCATCCACATATTTCTGTTTCAAGTCTGTGATCACTTAAGGGTGGATTCTAAACTGCCCGCGTGCGTAAAATCCGGCCTTTATTCGCCTGGCCAGGCCTTGTGTGCGCCAGGCGAATTTTTCCAAGAGGCCTGGCCAGGCGCGTAAAGGCCAGTACGCGCTCAAGTGCTGGGTTTCCTGGAAGGGGCGGGGTGGGCAGGGGGCAGGCCGGGACAGTGCCATTGTTCGCTGTCCCGAAGACTCGGCTGGTGCACACAACTTACTTCAGCTTGGGAGCTGAAGTAAGATGTCAAACAAAAGATAAAAAAGAAAAAAGGTAGAGTTAAGGGGGTGGGGAGGAGAGGGGAAGAGGGAGGGAGTATGGGTGGAGGTAGGAACTGGAGAAGGCCTGAATGCGTCAAAACATGGAAATTGCAAAATTCCCCTCCCCCTTGCGCGCTCCGCCCGCACATACGTGCACGGATTATAAAATCCGGTGCGCATGGCCCACGGATTTTCCACCATGCGCGCATGTTCTGTTTTTCAATCTGCACCTTCTGATAGGAAGTGTACTGTTGCTCTAGGGCACTTTGCAATATTTGCATTGTTGCCTTTTTATAGCCAGATTGTAGCTGCTTAAGTTCGGGGTGTTAGCACTGATTTGTAGGGGTGTGCAGAGAAAAGAAATAGTTTTTGTTTTTTTCTTTTTGTTTTGTTATAGTGCGCACTAAAATCTATTTAAGGAGCACTATTTAGATTTAATGTACCTTGATTTTTTTTTTAGGATGCACTAAAAAATTAGTGTGTACTTATGAAAACATAAAGAAACAGCAGCGCATCCTATTGGCTTGGTATGGTAGGTTTGCTACATAGGTGCCAAGTGTGGGTTTCTTCAGGGTTTTGTGTTACCTCAGAATGCTAGGTAATGGAGGGAGTTTGTGTCACTGTTACTGAGATTCTTTTTGGTATAAATGGGTTGAAAGAGAACGCTTGGTGAAGAATGTACTATGACTTTGAGCTGGTTTTCATAGGACTTGGCACCATCTACTGGAAAATAATGAGTATTGCATGGTATTTAACAGCCTTAACCTTAAAACAGCTCTCTCTACAAGCAGTTTCCTCAAAATGTAAACTTGCCTATTTCTTTTCTTTATTGCTTCCTAGTTTGATCTTATTTCTAGGTCTCCTTTCTTTATCCCCTAAGAAATAAAGATCAGCAAACAAGTTGTAGGCAATACCTTTTTGTTAGACTAACTTAATACATTTCTAACTAGCTTTCGAGGGCTACACTCCCTTCCTTGGGTCAAAGCAAAATGAATAGGTTAATACAAAGGATGATGTTGCTCAAATATCCAAGTAAATCCTTTTTTTTTCTAATCAACTATTTTCACACATTTTGCGGAACAAAAAGCATGCATGACCCTCTCCCGCCCCAAGTCATTTTGAAAAATGTCCTCCTCTAGGATGTTGTGTATTAAGGCAGTGTGGGTCTGAACCCTGTCCTCAAGGATAACTGGATTTGAGGATATCCAGAATGAATATGCATGAGACAAGCATGGAAACTGGAAAAGCTCAATAAGGCCCACTAAATCACTACACTCCCATCTTCTTGTAGCTGAAATTCATAAAAATGGATACTCCCGTCCCTTTGCTACTGAATTTTGCACTATAGCCCTGCCTATAAAACTGCAAAGCACCGTCCCTTCAAATCAAACTGCAGCGTATTGATGCTCCCCTTACCCATGTGAGCTATTACAATTTTATGCTATAGCTATCTTGGTATAATAATGTGCCTATGTAATTGCCTATTAATGAGTAGTTTACTGTTGCCTCCCACCCAAATTATTAACAATGTTATTGCTGCTCTGCAATGATTTTGTAAGGTTGTGCATGAAAGACTTTGGGGCCAAGATTGAATATTTAAATGAGGAGTCACGCTGCCAAGGAGGCGCCGGGGACAAATGTGCGCCCCTAGAGCCTCCTTGGCAGTGGGCGCCCAGGAGAGGTGGCTGTCATGTGGCTGTCAGTGGGTTAGGAAAACGGACGTTCAATTCTACAAGCATCCCTTTTCCTAACCTGTGCACAGCCACGAGTTAGGAAAATGGATGCTCATTAATTGAGCATCTCTTTTTCTAACCTAACCATGGCACAGTTTTTTAAAAAAATCTTTTGGTTCCTCTGACTTAATACCACCACGAGATTAAGTCGAAGGATGTACAGAAAAGCAGTATTTTCTGCTTTTCTGTACACTTTTTTGGGCTGGTTGGATGCACATTTGTTTTTTGGATCTGGGAATAATAGCCTCATCAACATCCATTTGCATATGATAAGCGCTAGCTTTGCAGTGAGTTGGACGTGCGTTTTGGATGCGCTCGGCTGGGCGCACTGTTTTGCATCGGCCCCTTTGAAAGTAATTTCTAGACTCCTTTGAACTTTCTGGCTGGAAAGGCACGAAACAAGCAAACAATGCCAATGAGACACTTTTGCATACAAAGTGCATGCACATATATCTTAAGAATATTCATGGAACATTTTGGAAAACAAGATAGGCTGAGTGTTCCTTGAGGACCGGTTTGAGAGACCCATAATATTAAGGAACAGGGAGGGGAGGGTGAAACAGCATCGAGCTCCGGCTGCCCAGAGCATTTAACAGCTGGTCAAAAAGTCAGTTGCAGGTGTAACCCCACTCCGGTGGGCCTATCCTGCCCGGGTGGAGCCATAAAAGTATGTATTTCTCTTCGGGGCTGGAACCTCTCACTGCCTAACTCTTTTTCAAGTTCCCTCTCGCTCCCAGGGCTGGATCCTTTATAGGTAAGGGGGGGGGGGGTGGGAGATATACTTCCAGGGCCCACTGTGGCAGGGGTGATCCTTTTACACATTCTTGTTTGCCCTTTTTGCTCCCCGTGAGGAGGGATACGTTTTCCTTTCAACACTGTAGATGCTGTGAGTACCAGAAATAAGAAACAGGAGACTTGGGTAGAGTGTTCAATATCAGTATCTTTACCGTGCGATGAGTAGTCGGATGGAGAAAGGTAAAATTCAAGTTAACCCTTTTAGTCTCCACAGGTGACCGTTACAGTTCTCTCTTATTTTATCTGTGCAAGGGTCTCTTTACTTGGGTCTAGAGGCAAGGGAAACGCTCACCATCCAGGGCTTGAGTTAATGAGGGACCCAGGTTGTCAGGGATATAAAAAAAAAAAAAAAAAATAAATAAATAAATCTCCTTATTGGGATGGAAATGACCCCTTCCATCTAGCCAAAAATATTTTACCCAGTCTCTGAACCAGATTTTCAATTATCTCTCTTCCCCGGGCAAAGACTCCGAAGGGGGATCCTTAGATGTAACTCAAATTTAGTAGTACTCACAGTTTTCCTCAGTCCTTCTTGATCGCACTCATTTCACTGATCCCAGATTGAGAAGGGATCCTGGAACACGCCACTTTCAATGTTCCTTACCAGGGCAGGAAGAAGGGGCAGCAAAACTCTCTCTCCCAGATCTTCTAACAAAATATCATAGTCCCAAAAAACTGATAGTGGCATTGGAATTGTTGCTTGCAGCGGGTAACCACCACTTCAGGGGGCAGGTCTTCCCTATACCTGGGTGTCTAAAACATGGGATTCCCCAAACCCCAATTTCAAGAAGGCCCAGATGTCTCACAAGACTCCTACCACAAAAATTACAAAACCCCAAAAACAACCCAGAGGGGAAATCCCAACCAGCCAGTAAGTGGACTAGCAGAGGAAATGCCTCCCGACCCTGATCAGGATCATCAAACAGGGCTTGCCTAGCTCCTCTGACTGGGCCTGAAAAATCAACTTAAGCAAAGGCTCCTGCTTCCTCCCAACTTCAATTCAACTCTGCACAGCCTCCTGAGCTCTTTGTAGAGTGCTGCTATATAGACTCTCAGGGGGACATCCATTCCAGCCCCCTCAAAGGGACGGGCTGCATTTGAATGGTATCCTTCCCCTCACACTAACTTGCACTCTATAAGCTGAACTAAAGTCTCACTCAGGTCTTAATGGTAGGGTCTGCTACATAGACATTGCAGATTCATGTGATGGAAAGGTCCACCATAGGCAGCAGAAGGAAACCTTTATAATCCAGTGGTTTACACATCTGTGTGTCCCCCTCCCCCACTTATAGTGAACCTTCATTTGTGGACATCTGCTTCATTCATTGTTATGGTTGGCACAGTGTTCACTGTTTTTAGTACCTTTTTTCTACTGCATTTTATAACTGCAGAGAATAAAGTTTAAGTAAATTTAGGTCATACTGTGGTCCAGCTCAGCTTGACCGCTATTCACGTTTCTTGTTCGCTGGCAGCGGCAGGTGCAGGTGGCATTCAGGAGAGACAGGACGATAGCCACTGCTGCCTCAAGAGTGGCTCAGAGGGCCACAGCCTCGGAACAGATTCCTCCCCAGCAGCGACTCGATGCACTCCAGTTGCCTGGGGCGGGGGGGGGGAGACTACGTTCAGACCAGTTCTGGGGTTTTCAGCTTGCATCCTAGTGCATTTTGCTACTAGCAAGTACTGCTTCTTCCGCTGAAGCTGAAGCCTACCGGTAGCAAAAGGCATCAAGGAGGAGGGGGAGGTCTAACCCACCCGATCTGTTCCTCCAGACGAGAGGATCAGGTCTTCCCATATCTCTGCTAGGTTTGGGGGCTTTCGCTCGGCCCCCTCCCGTCCAGCGGCTCCCGCTGCTGCCAGTGATGTCACGATGACCTCAAACAGGAAGTGTGGAGCAGGCCGAGAGAAACAGGAAGAGAGCCGGGGAGAAGGAGTCAGCCCTGTGCGTGCGTCCCGGGATCTCAGCATGTGAAGCCCCGAGCTGCTGGCGGTCCCCCAGTCACGAGGGAAGCGGGCGGCGACTCTCCGGGTAAGACAGCGGACTCATCGGCAGCAAGGATGGCGCCTATCATTGTAAAGCAGCAATAATCTTCCCGCTTGTAGGCATTACAGCACGAACGGTAGGGCGCAGTTCAGCGTTTCCTGTAATTTGTGTGTTTTTTTCAAAACAGATTTTGAGCAACAACACTAATGTCCTGTACCGTGGTTTAAAAAATGCCCGAAGTTAACTTGGGGGAGGGGAAGAAATCCCTCGTTTGATATTCTCCGAAGGCAGATAATCTCTATATTCTGCACCTGTCCCTTTCGTCTTTCTTGTTCCCCCCTCCATGCAACTTGCCCCCTGCAAATCTTCACCCCCTCTGGACCCATTCTATAACTTCCCTTGCCTCCCTTTGGCCTCTGAACTCTGCCCCCACTCTCATCCCTGGAGTAGCTGGAGCCAGTCCTTGCTGCTCCCACTAGCTCTGAAGGTACAAGGCGCCTAAATTTGTTCTTACTCTTTGTGAAACTGACATGCTGGTCAGTGAAAGGTATTGGCGCGTGTTTCAAAAGCAGTAAGGGCGGTGGGTGTCACCTCCTGCTAGAGTGGTGGTCGGGAACGAAAAGGGTGGACGTTTGCTGCTCTAGGAGGGAGAGGGTATTGAAAAGCTGTGGGCAGAGGGAGAGAGCAACTATAGGTGAAAGAAGAAACAAGGATGCAGAAGGAGAGTTCCAGTCACTTGGAGAGGAAGACAGGATAGCTTCTGGTGGCCAAGGTGTATGCATCTCACAGTTTTGTGATAGGTAGTCTGCACTCTCCTTCTGTCCGCAGATGGCTCCAGGACAGGAAAAATTTGGCTCCTGCTCATCAGCCTGAAAACTCATCTAATGCAGGAAAGTGGTTTTGTTGTAACCTTGTCCTTTACAATGCAATTATTGCATGCCACTCGTGCAATAGGTGCCTTCTGTTGGCTTGAAAGCAGGAATGTTTGAAGTCTCTAGAGGATCATGACAGGTGAGAGTTGGGCATGCAAAATAAATGTAAGCAAGTCCTACATTTTATGCTTGTTTTTGTGGCAATAATTAAAATAGGAAAGAAAATACACTGAAACTGTATATGATCTGTATTGTACCAAGTGAATATCTATTCCAAATTTAAAATTATCAAATTTCTCCCAAGCAGCCTAAATAATTATTGTGTATTTGCTGTACAACAGTGTGAGAACATGTTTATGGGTTGACATCCTCCTGGGAGCACTCTATTCTTAGGCTTATTTACTGTCTTATTCTCCCACAAGGGGACCCAAAGTGGTTTATTGTATTTGATTTATATTCTGCTTTTTTTGGCAGCTAAGTGGATTACATTCAGGTACTGTAGTTATTTCCCTGTCCTAAAATGATTTATAATCTAAGTTTGTACCTGAGGCAACGGAGGGTAAAATGACTTGCCCAAGGTCACAAAGAGCAACAGTGGGACTTGAATCCTGGTTTCCCTGGTTTGTAGCCCGCTGCTCTAACCACTAGGCCTCTCCTCCATCATATGAGATTAACTACATCAATACAGCACAGTATAACGCATACAAAATAGTGTAAGCAATCCCAAATGCAGCCCTCACTCTCACTAGGGAGGGTATAAGGCACATCACACAACTCCAAAGTTACACATCCTCCCAATTTCATTATACTAAATAACAACAGCATAATATAAAAAAATAGATAATAAAACAAATAGTAACAGCTCAGGAAATATAATAAAACACATTTTAAAGCTTCTCTGTACCTCAAAAAGTATATTTTTCCAGATGTGTTTACATGTAAAGAAATGTGGAAGGATTGGTATCTTCTGTAGACAGGAGAGTATTTTGTTACTTTTGGGAAATATATAAGCAAAGATATATATATATATATATATATATATATATATCAATCACTCTGGGCTTTAGATTTTGTCTTGATGCCATTATATTTATATATATATATTTATATATATATATATATAGAGAGAGAGAGAGAGATCAAATGATGGCAACTTCTCCCATCCTTCTCCCCCCCCCCCCCCCATAGCCTGCTCTGCAGTTTTCAAAGCCTGTTTTCTTTACTGCAGTGTGAAAAAGCTTTTCAAGAAGGCCTGACCTTTTTAAGAACTGTCAGTATTTGCTCTGGCACGGGGAAAGAAAGGCTCCTGCTGCAGCCCAGTGAATGGCAAGAAGTAGTTGCCAAATTAAGCTCGCAGAGAAGTGTGGGGAGGGGGGGGGTGAAGGGTTCCATTCTCACAGAGAAGTTGGGGGGGGGGGGGGAGGGTTCCATCCTCTTAGAGAAGTGGGGGGGAGGAGGAGGGTTCCATCCTCATAGAGAAGGGGGGGGGAGAAAGGGTTCCATCCTCCTGGAGATTTTTCCTTCTTGAGAACTCCTTCCCTTTTTAGACTACAGCATCACTCTGGGCTTTAGATTTTGTCTTGATTTCATTAAAAGTTTAGTGCAGACACAGTAAGAACAAGTAGATCAGTGGGCACTACAGGGACCTCATAGGTTTAATCCTCCCGGTTTGAAATGGTTTTGTATCCATAGTCGGGTCAGATGCAGGGCTGGAAAATCCTGGGAGCCTGGGAATCTGGTGCCTAAAATTCAGAAAAGCAAAAAATAAAAGTAAAAGAAAATAATCCTTTTTGAAAAAAAAAACAAAAAACTAAACTAAACTAGAAAAGAGAGCAAAATAAGAAAAAAGCCAAATAAATAAGCAAAATTGTAACAAAAAAAAAAAAAGCAGCGGAAAAACCCAGTAAAAGGGTAAAGAGACAATTTTTTGTCCTGGCTCCTAAGTTTCCTAAATGTACTTCCACCTCTGCAGATGGAAAGGCATTAACTTCAGGGGGAAAGAAGGTACAAGTCTTGGGGATTGGGAGAGGGTGTAGAAAGGATGTGATGAGGGGCTTTCTTGGGGTGGGAGGGAAGTCAGTCATAGGGGAAGGAGGCAGAGAGTGACCTGGGTGAGGAGAAATCGAGTGTGAGGTTCAAGCAATAAGAGGGCGAGAGCTGGGCAGGGTTCTTCAGCCAGGAGGAGGGTGAGAGGCCTTATGTTGGGGCAAATTGTGCACAAAAATTAAAATTTAAAAAAAGTCTGCATCTTTTAATAATGTTTTCTGAATTGTATTAGAAATTAACTCTTACTCAAAACAGTGATTGCTTTACTATCTGAAGAAATTCAAGTTTTCAGAATTTAGCTAAATTTTAACATATTGTGCGCAGAGTCCCCCCCCAGGAGCCACTCTTCACCTATAAACTAGAAAGAATGCTAATTCACCAGTTCAGAACCAGACGCCATATCTGTTCTCATTGTTGCGCTGTTGGCTACAATTGTGTGGCATTATTATTTTTTTTTTAATCTTCCCGTTCGCTTAACCTGTGGGGGTTATCTGTTAGGCAGTTGGAAGAAGGTAGGGCTCGTTGGAGCGCTGGTCTTCTTTCAACATAACCAGTTAGGTAACACATTCAGAGATTTGTGCCACTTGGCACAGAGGATGGGAGTGTGTGCATATTTTGTAACTAGGGTTTCATTTATTTAAGAACATTTCTAGATCATCCTCCCTATCAAAAACTGACTGCCCAAAGCAGTGTATAGAGTAGAAAAAAATACCTCAGACCAACAAGGCAATCACAGGAGACTTATGCAAGAATGGCCTCTGAGACTATGATGATCTTTTGCACGGTCACGTCTGGTTCGTCTGTATATTTTTATGTACTGAAATTTAATCTTCAATGGGAAACATTCACATAGAGCAGGTCATGGAAAGGGAGCACTGTGTTAGCTCACCAGAAATGAAAATGTGTAAAAAGAAAAAGACAGGATAACTGGATGCAAACTGTATCTTAATTAGATTAACAAATGCTTGAGATTGTAACATTTTACAAACAGTAAAGTCCTTAATCAGACAATGCTATATGACAATTGCCAAGGAAGTGACCTCACTAGGATTAAAAGATTGTGTCTTAAAACATTGATTTAGGCTACCACCTCCTAAGAACATAAGATATGCCATACTGGGTCAGACCAACAGTGGCCAATCCAAGTCCAAGAACCTGGCATTATCCAAACATTAGATAAATCACAAGCTACTATTGCATATTAAATTCTGTAATAGCAGTTTATGGATTTTTCCTCTAGGAACTTATCCAAACCTTTTTTAAACCCAGTTACACTAACTGCCGTAACCACATCCTCTGGCAATGAATTCCAGAGCTTAACTATGCGCTGGGTGAAAAATAATTTTCTTTGATTTGTTTTAAATGAGCTACTTGCTAACTTCATGGACTGCCCCCTGGTCCTTCTATTATCTGAGAGAGTAAATATCCGATTTACATTAACTTGTTCAAGTCCTTTCATTATTTTGTAGACTTCTATCATATCCCCCCTCAGCCGTCTCTTCTCCAGACTGAACAGCCCTAATTTCTTTAGCCTTTCCTCATAGGGCAGCCGTTCCATGCCCCCTATCATTTTGGTTGCCCTTCTTTGCTCTTTCTCCAGTGCAGCTAAATCCTTTTTGAGATGCGGTGACCAGATTTGTACACAGTATTTAAGATGTGGTCTCACCATGGAGCGATACAGAGGCATTATGACATCCTCCATTTTATTTGCCTTTCCCTTCCTAATAATTCCTATCATTCTATTTGCTTTTTTGATCACCACAGCACACTGAGCTGGCGATTTCAATGTATTATCCACTATGATGCCCAGATCTTTTTCCTGGGTGATAGCTCCAAATATAGAACCTAACATCATGTAACTACAGCAAGGGTTATTTTTCTCTATATGCATCAACTTGCCCTTGTTCACATTAAATTTCATCTGCCATTTGTCTCGCAAGGTCCTCCTGTAATGTATCACAGTTTGCTTGAGATTTAATTACTCTGCATAACTTTGCATCATTCGCAAATCTGATCACCTCACTTGTCATACTGCTTTCCAGATCATTTATAAATATATCGAAAAGCACGGGTCCAAGTACAGATCCCTGAGGCACTCCACTGTTTACCTTTTTCTACTGTGAAAACAGAGCATTTAATCTTACTCTCTGTTTCCTGTCTTTTCCACAAAAGGACATTGCCTCCAATCCTATGACTTTTTAGTTTTCTTATTTCATAGTCGAACTCCTTCTGAAAATCCAAATACACCACATCTATTGGTTCATCTTTGTCCACATGTTTATTCATCCCTTCAAAAAAATGTAGGAGATCTGTGAGGCAAGACTTCCCTTGGGTAAAACCATGTTGGCTGTGTCCCATCAAACCATATCTATCTAAATGTTTTGTGATTTTATTCTTTATAACAGTTTCCATGAATTTTCCAGGCACTGAAGTCAGGCTCTCCGGTCTATAGTTTCCCAGATCACCCCTGGATCCCTTTTTAAATATAGGGGTTATATTGGCCATTTTCCAATCTTCAGGGGAGGTGGCTTGTTGGGGGGGGGTATTGTTTCAGACACATTCAGAGGTATCCATTGTAAAATTGACCTCATTAAAGAATATTTTACCTTTTATAAGTGAGGAAAGAAGTTGATTTGTACTACTGTGCCCACTTTTTCTGGGTGCACGTACATCAATGTACACATGCCCTTCCCGGCTATTTAAAACTCGCATAGCTCCTGCTCGGGCCACTTACGAATGTAAATGGCTGTTTTTGCTCGCGCAAGGCTTTTAAAATCTACCTTTAACTGTTTAATTCAGGAATAAGGTTTTCAAACAAGGAATGTGTGCAAAGCCTGGCACTAGCATATTTGCACACATTAGAATCTTATTGCATTGGGGCCTGAGTGTTAGGGGTAGGGTTGGTTCATCTATTTTACTTCCTGCTAACGTAACATTTTAAATTTCTGCTGCAGCACCTTTAGCCTAGGACTGTCTATGAAGGGTATGTCAGAACTTGCCTCTTCTCTGCTTTCACACCTTCATCAGAAAGTTGAAATTCTAAAGCAAGGTACTGCCCAGACTTGAACTGGATTCTAATGCAGGTGTAAGATGTATATGTGATTCTTTGGACTCTGATGTGTGCTGTATTGCTTTCTCTCTTGGGTTATAGGGCCAGGTTTTCTTATATATATGGACTAATGTGATTTACCAATTTTTTTGTTTTTTACAGCATGCAAGCAACTGAGAGGGATGTCACCACTATGGATGGTATGACTGGGCAAGAAGGTAGCCCAACAATGGCAGATCCACAGATGGATCCTCCTCCGAGCTCTAGCAAAACTCAAGCCTTTGACCTCTTTAACTTGGTTGTATCCTATAAAAGACTTCTACTTTACCTGGAGCCTCTCACTGATGCTTGGGAAGGAATTAAATACCTGCTCAGGTAAATACACATCCTAGCAAGGATTCTCTTGTTTGCAGGTTTTGCACCAGTTTTCAAACTTTTGGTTGGTAAGCCTCAGTCCAATTGCAGTAAACTGTTGTTGAATGGAAAAAAAAACACTCTGACTCCATGCAGCAGCTTTTTAAATTAGCCTCAACTGTGCCTCCCAGTTATTAGACTAGTTCTCTATGCTATCTTTACCCTAATTGATTCTCTGCCAAAGCTCTGCAAACTACATTTCCCAGCAGCCCTGCATTTCCTGTTCCTTCTGGCTTTCCAGTCCCCTAGCCAACTGAGGTTTCCTTTTCTTTTCCCTTTGAAGCAGTGTTTTCCATGGACCTCCCTTCAGAGCTCCTGCTTCTTTCTGGAATCTTTAACTGTTCTTTTTCTCCAGGCTGTTTCATTGCACTGCCCTTTATCTGGGACGTCAGTGTGGATTGCAACAAAATGTGACAAAATAAAAAAACAACCCATCCAATCCATATCCCCCCCCCATAACAATCAAAACTACAGAAATACGACCATAAATAACTTCCCCTGGGCCCCATCCTAAACCCATACCCACCCCTTCGACTCCGTGCACTCACAGTAACCAGACATTAACCTATATCTTCTCATTGCAACTTGCCTCCCCTTAGCCCTTGCCAAACACCTGCTGAAACAACAACTCGGTTTTTGTGTGGAAGCAGACATTTTATAAAGTTGGTTGATGTAAGTGCGTATCTCACGTATGAAGAAATGTCTGTGTGTTTGTTTATTTATTTAGAACATTTATATACCGACATTCAAATGAATATCACATTGGTTTACAGACAACTGGGGGTAATAACATAACAGAGAGAGTGGAAAATAATAGTTACATCTAACAGGGATATTGAGAGGAACGGGGGAGAAGGAGAAAAAGGTCAGGGAGGCCTAGAGAGAGAGCAGTAGAATATAGAAGGAGGATACAGTAATTATAGATACAGTAATTATAAATTAATTTACAGTAATTGTTACAAGGCTATATGGTCAAGAGTATGGGAGGATTAAGTAAATGCTTGTTTGAACAGCCAGGTTTTTAACTTTCTTTTGAAGGTTATTGTACAATGTTCTTGGTGTAGATCAGATGGCATCAAGTTCCATAAAATTGGACCAGCTAAGGACAGGGCTCGTTCTCTGGTAGAGGTGAGCTGGGTAAGTTTGTGAGAAGGAGTTGACAGGGTACCTAAGCAAGCAGATCTGGTTGGTCTACTGGAGGTATTGTAATGGAGTGAATCATTGAGCCAATGAATCACTTTATCGTGCAGGGCTTTGTGGATAATTGTTAGGCTTTTATGAAGGATTCTAGCTGGGATTGGGAGCCAGTGGAGATCTCTCAGGACTGGGGTGATGTGGTCTGATCTGCGTGAGTTGGTGAGGATTCTAGCTGCTGCATTTTGCAGCATTTGAAGCGGTTTGATTGCGATTGAGGGCAAGCCCAAGCGTAGGGCATTGCAGTAGTCGATCTTTGTGAATAGGGTGGCTTGGAGGACTGTCCGGAAGTCGTTGTGATGTAGTAGGGGTCATAATTTCTTCAGTATATGTAGTTTATAGAAGCAATCCTTCGCTGTGTTATTAATGTGTTTTTGAAGGTTGAGGTGGTTAACCAGGGTGACCCCTAGATCTCTGACATGTTGTGAGGAGGAGTGGGGGGGGGGGGGAAGGGGGGTTGTGGCAGACTGGGGAGATAAAAAGTAGTTCTGTTTTTGCGGTGTTGAGGGCAAGGTTGAGGTTGGTGAGAAGACTGTTAATTGAAATGAGGCATTTATCCCAGGTTTTGAGGGCATTAGTCACGGAGTCGGTGACAGGGATGAGTATCTGAACGTCGTCCGCATAGACGTAGTGTGTAAGACCAAGGTCTGTTTACTTCTAAACATTAGTTAGCCAAGACCTCTAACAATGGACTCGGCACACGTGTTACATGAAGTGTATGCAAACCCTGTTTATAAAATACATAAATACTTCTAATCCCCTCCCTCCCCCCCACACCGAGCCTTTGTGCGGCAGCAACAGTACGTACGTACACCACCCTTCTGAAACTGTGCTTGCCGTGCAGAGGCTACTTACTTGCATATATGCCAATTTACACAGGGTTTGCTTACAAATCCTTGTGTTTAGCCTGATTGCTGATATGCACCCTTATCAGGGGCTGCCAATCTGTAACCGAATTTGGAGTTTGGTTGGTCAAGGGGAAAGAACCTCAGATCATGTCACACCAGTCCTCCACTGGAGCAAAGAGTGCAATTCAAGATACACTTAAAAACTATCGCACGTATCTGTTGAGGGATTCCAGGATACTTGGCAGGGGGTACTGCAACATTATGTGACACCGTGAGACCTAAGATTGTCACAAGCGTTGCTGGCAGCCCCAGAGTATCCTGTAGTAAAACGGCTTGGCCCAAGGAAAGGTGCTTTTAAATGTTTTGGCCCTAATTTAGCAAACGCTGCTCCGCTGGAGGTTAGAGTAGAGATGAACTGCTTGCAGTTTTGGAAAAGGGTAAAAATGTAGTTGTGCACATGTTACAGTTTATTTAAAGTGTAACACTGTGTGTATAAACTATGCGGATCCCTGCGCTGAAAAAATGTGCGTGTACTGAAATATACGCATGTGCTTTCAGGGCGGTGTAGTGCAGTATTTTTTATAAACTGTGTGTATAAACCTCTCGGCTTTAGGTGCCCCTACTTATGCATGTGTGTAATGAATTATGCAAACTATTGAAAATTACCTTCTATATGTACAGTAAAATATAACCCTCTATTACAAAAGTGACCTAAGCAAACGAAAAGAAGTAAAAAAAGTAGAGCATTCTGTGCCCAGTGGAGTTGGTAGTTTAAACCACCTGTAGGACATAGGAATGTTTCCCAGAACATTATCTCTAAATAAAAGTATGTTCCCTGTAGTACCCAGATCAGTCCAGACAGCTGGGTTATGCCTCCCTTCCAGCAGGTGGAGTCAGAGAACAAACTGAAAGGCACCCCCTGATAACCCAGTGTGCCATCTGCGGTCCCTCGGTATTTCTCTGACTCCAGCAGGTGGACGACAGCATAACCTGCGGTCCTGGTCTTACTAAATTAATTTTTATTGAATCTTTATATTTTTTATGTGGCCTAATGACTAGATCAACAGTGTAGTGAGTATAAAAAAAAAGGGGGGGACTTAGTGTTTTTGCTAGGAGTTTGGATTATCCTTTTTACTCACAGTACACGGTTCCCTCTCAGTGCAGGCGTAGCTGAGCCTTGTAGGCTTTCAGCGTATTTACCTGGAGAGCCAGTGGCAGCCCGGTGAGTAGGGGAGATTTACCGATGGGCCGGTCCCTCTCCCCTACGTGGCAGAGAAGTTTCATTCCTCTGCATTCAGGGACGCTCCATTCCCCTGCTCGTTAAAAAAAAAAAAATGAGACAGCCTGCTTCCTTTCCGGGCCTCCAGAAGGGGAGGACTCCTATCTGGGCAGTTAATTTTTTTCGCGGTGCTGTCTGCCATGCCGCGAGGAGTGCAGTGCTCCGTGTGTGGAGAGTCGGCTGCCCGACTCTCCCGTGATGGATTGTGCTCCTGCTGCTTGCCGGGGGGTGAGGGCTCTTCTCATTTGCCTCTGCCAGGCAGCAGATCTATCCCGCGGCCGCGGGGGGTTGCCAAACGGGGACTTGAGGTGCCTGGTCAGTCGTCCCGTTCCCGCGAAGCGTGGGAACAGCGGCCATTTTGAATAATTCCCCCGCAGAGGATAGTTAGGGCTCCGGGGGAGGAGACTTCCCTCTGCGTTTAAGTCCAGTACCGCCCCCCCCCCGATGATGTATCTGAGCATCTGCCTCCTCCCCCCTCCCTCTGCTCCGGAGGGGGCCTTAAAGCAGCAGCACCCTTTTTCATCGCAATTTGTGCTGCCTCGGCCGGTCTCTGACCAAGGGCCACTGCCAGATCTGGCGGCTGACCCCACACCCCTGGACCCCCTTCAAGATCTGGGCGATCGCATGGGCGATGACGTGGATTCCGCCGCGCTGGTGGAAGGGGATGATCCGCGGGTGCTTCACTTGTTTAGGAGGGAGGAGCTGGATCCTCTCATTCCACATGTGTTGACGGAGCTGGATTTGCCAGTTCCACAGTCAGGGACGGATCGACACCCGGAGGATCCGGTCTTATCCGGTCTTCACGCTCTCCCTCGATCCTTTCCATTCCACCCGAGCCACTTGCAGCTCATGACTCGAGAGTGGGATGTTCCGGAAGCCACTCTTCACGTTAGCAGAGCAATGGAAAAGCTCTACCCGCTTCCAGACGAAGGTTTGGAAGAATCTACACTCCTTGCAACTACATAGTTCTGTCCGTTGGGACCTTTTGTTATTAGTTTTTGGTCCAGTCATTGGCTGTTAAATTGTTCAATGGTTAAGTTGAGTTTTCTTTCTGATTGGATATTCATTATACTGAGGGACCGCAGATGGCACACTGGGTTATCAAGGGGTGCCTTTTCAGTTTGTTCTCCGACTCCACCTGCTGGAAGGGAGGCATAACCCAGCTGTCTGGACTGATCCGTGGTGCTACAGGAACGAAAATTAGCAGGTAAGAACCAATTTTCCTATTACATAGCCTCTTTGTAAGGCTCTCATATAAGTAAACTATTTATACCACTATAAGAGGGGCTAGGTTTTGGGAAGCAGTTTCACATGCACAGTCAGAGGTACGAACAGCACAGTAGGTAGCGGTGTAGATTTTATGTGATTTAGAGTGATGAAAGGTACACAGAGATGAGATTTGTACATTGTACTCTGGATCTAACTTGGTAGCAGCTAGGTAGAGAGTGCATTAAGCTAGGTTGAGAGTACATTGTACAAATCTTGACTTTTTATACCTTTTATCACTCCAAATCACACACAATCTTCATTGATGGTAACTGTGCTGTTCCATCTTCTGCCTGTGCCTGTAAAACTGCCCCCCAAAACCTCATCTTGAATTCAGAATGGCCCCTCTTACAGTGGTATAAAACGTTGACTAATATGTGTGGCTCCTCAGAGGCTCTCTCTCCCTCTTCTCCTCCCTCCCCCCTCCCTGCCATAACGCCAGGAAAAAAGGTACAGTTATTTCCAGCGTTTAAATCCCACGCATGTTGCATGCAACATTGTCGCCCTCCTTTTCATTTACTCCGCCCAAATTCCTCCCATACGCCACCCTAAGTTTCTAATATTTGCATACGCATCTCGTGATGCCTTATTTGTCACATGTGTTAGGGCCCTAACGCGATTTGAAAAATGATCCCCTTGGATTGTGAGCCCTCTGGTGATGGGGAAAATATCTGCAGTACCTGAATGTAATCCGCTCTGCAGTGCAGACTATAAATTAAATAAATGAATACACATTGCTAAATAATTGATCATAGCAATATTCCTTTCTTTGTAGGTGGCAGATGCCCATGTGCTCTCTCTTGACCTGCTTTACCCTTAATTTCCTGTTGCTCACCCTACATAAAGGTAAGGAAACAGTTCCAGTATAAGTTGAGATGGATTACTGTACCGGCCGGCTGGCTGGCTGACTGGGTATGGGGGAGGAAGATACAATGAACAGCATTTTGATAGGTAGGTGGTGAGGTGAACAGATGGTTCACTAACCAAATTCATGGATTACTAGTGAGATGGGCACGCTAACTGCCTGACTACCTTCATGAAGGAATATGCGGAGAGAGACAGACTGGGTCACTTGAAACTTGTGGATGCAATAAGGTTGCAAGTTTTGTGTTTTTCAGGCTTGTTTTGTAAAATCTAATTTTTTTTTTGCATTCATTATTCTAATTTTCTGGCATCCCAAACATAGAAACTAAATAGACAATTGAGGTGATTGCGATCGTGGACTGGATGAAGCAAGGTGGATTAATTCCAACCCTATAAAAGAGAGATTTTGAAATAAATGAGCCTAAACAAATGTGCACAATTTAAATTAAAACTGTGTGCAGTTTTCTTGTGTTGTCTGAATGGAGAGAGCAGTAAATGGATTGGTACGTGACAGTGTATGGAGAGCTGCGTTGCTAGTTCTGTGGTAATCTCATGGTCCGGTAGCCCAGCAGATGAACAGGTGGATGGGAATGTGGAGAAGCGATACACTGGGTGGAATAAGCAGATGGTTATGAATGGCTGGAAAAGTATGCAGCTAGAAAGATAGACCTCAGCTGGAATGAAGAGGAGATGGATAGGCAGTTATTTAAATGCTTGAATAAACAGATCGCTGAATAGTTCTCCCAGCTTCTCTCCTGTTAACCCGCCCTCAGGGGAACTCCAGTTCTCCCAAAAGGCTCTTCGTTCCTCCCCTCCCTGACTGGCCAGAAGATTGTCCTGCACCAGATTCTGCGCTTTCGGCTGCAGTGCACTGCGAGTTGGGAACCAGCTACCCACCAACCCTCCAACTGGAGCCAAGCTACTTTTTCCCCCTGTAGAACTCCTTCTTCAGCTCTAACTACCTGAACTGCCGATGAGGGACTGTTATGCACAACAGGGACACGACTGGGTCTTGAACTATTCACAAACGGGTTTCCCTTGCTGGATTCCAGAGCTGCTGTAAGCTGGTCAAATGCCTTTATTCATTTACATTTATTGCAATCCGCCTTGAGGCCGGCTTTGAGAAAAAGGCGGAATATGAAGCGTCCTTAAATAACTACTCTTGATTGAGGGTCATTGTCAAGGCTTGTTCTGCAGAAAAAGGCCCTCCTCCCTCCGCTGGTATTTTTACCTGCAGGGGAAAGGAGTGGTTTCGTGGGAGGGTGGAGCCGGTCAGCCACCTGGGAGGAGTTTTTTGAAAGTTCTGCAGGTGCCTTAAGCTGCATTTTTTGTCTCTGCTGCAAAGTAGGCGCAAAGTCCTGGAGTACAAATGTGCCCTTGGCACAGCTGGCCCTTGAATTTTCAAAGGGAAACTCTTCAGGGAATTTTTCTTAGAAAATATACTCATCCCCATGGGCTTGCCAGCTCCACAGGAGGGGGGGGGGGGTTCAAAATTGTCTCTTTAAGGGAGTCATTTTGTAACATTGTGCATAAATTATATCAAAGGAGACTTTTCACTTGAGCACGTGAGTTTGCTTTGATAATGATCCCACCAGATCTGCCCGCACACAATTGCACCTTACTATAACCTCTGCACAAATTGTCCTGGAAGCTATTTGCTTGCACTTCTTTAAAATCCCAAAATATGCACATCAGTGTAAACCCTTTCCCAGCTTCACCCCCTCAGGAACACCTCTGCTCAGTCCGGTTAAACTTAACACGCCATCAGGGCATGCACATGTAATTTAAACCGCATATCGGGCAGGCAGTTTTTAAAAAGCCCGTTTTCCGCAGGTGAAGCAACGTACCCTGGGTAATTTCCAAAAGTGTTTCCGCTGGTAAAATAGTGCTTTGCCTGCGGAAATGGCTTGTTATAAAATAGCTCGCCCAATGTGCGGGTAAACCTGCGTGCGCATGTCCTGTGTGCACTTAAGATTCTCCAGACTTGAGCGGAGGCGATCCCAGGAGAGGCGCGGACCTTGAACGCGTGCCTTTTCAGTTTTGAAAAGTTTATGTGTAAATTTGCAGGAAGATTTTTTTTTTTTTTTGCTTTTTCCCTCCCTGCACATGGATTAGCATCTGTAAGTGTGTGCGAGTTGTTTTAGTGGGATAACTTTCAAAGCCAATATATGCACGGAGGTTTGCTCTGAAAAGCGGTGTAACTTATGCACATGTTTGCTGCTGGAAAATTACCCCCTGCTTGGATTAGTTACCCCCTATCGACACCAGTACAGGATAAAGTAAAAGAATGCTGGTGACGACAGGAGGCAACCCACTGAATAGATAACTGGAGCGATGGACAGATGAAAAGGGGACGAAATAGTCAGATGGAGAACATGGGTAATGGGTGATAAATTCAAGCCACGTTGCCAAAATGTATGTTTATGCTGACAGGCTGAATAACTGAACTGTCAGTTAAAATTTCAGATGGATATGGGTCAGTGGATTATTGGACTTGTTCTGGGCTGTAAATAAATGCTTAACACGGCAGCTAAAAGAGAAACGTCATTTATTGGGATATCGCAGGAGAGTGCAGAGCCCTTCTAGGAGCAGTCTCGGAGAACGCTAGTGACACCATAGGATAGGTCACTGCCTCTAATTTGCACCCCAGTGAATTAGCTACTTAGTTAAGGTTGACATTATAATTTTATCTCATATTATGCTAATGAGAGAGGATTCTTGTAAGTCAGGTGAATTCTTGTAAATTGAGCCCAGAAGGCAAAAACAAAACTCTGTGCTGACCCTTAATATACTTTTTGGCCTTTTTACGTATTTTTTTTTAGCATTTCTGCAACTTTGGTTATTCCTACAAGTCTAATCAGTGTAATATGTACTGTCAGCATGTAAGATGAGCCTAGAGCTCAGATAGGATGCAGGCACTGACCCTTGGAACATTTCAGCATTTCCAAGTACTTTTTCTACAGCATTAGTCTTCTCCAGACGTTCCTTTAGTATATATAAGACACAATACAGAAGAGTAATGACTTATGCTGTGGCTTGCATTTGCCTTGCATCTCTGCCACTTCACTGCTCTGAGACTTACCTTTCACAGGTGTATTTTTCATAAGAACCCCGCGGAGCACCCTTACGGACCGGTAAATCACTTTGCTTGCTGTCGGATTTATGTTTTAGGTGCTTGGTTCACTGTGGGTGCCCTTTGCATCGCTGTGCCTGCCCTCCTGGGTTATCTTCAGGAGATCTCTCAAGAGCACCTTTCTGAACCAGAGCTGACCAGAAGGAAATACCACAGCGTCCGCCGAGAAGACCTTCAGAAAGTTAAACTCTCCCGCCAGGAAGCTGTAGCTGAGGTCAAAAGTTTGTAAGTGCTCAATAAGACTTTTTTTTCCTGAAACATAGGCTGAAATACACGTTAATGGCTACGTGTCAGAACGTTACATGAAGGTGACAGCAGATTGGATTGATATGCTGAACCATTGTGCTCAAAATATATCCTGCTTCATGGGGGGTGGAATCTGGGGTTGGGTTAAGTTTGGGAATTTGTGAGATGATCTACACAAGGATGTAGAGAATCCTTGTTCTCCTTCTTCAGCCTAATTCAAAGCCACCTTCTAAATACACCTGGGGCCATTTTCCTTTCCTACTGCAGGGCTAGCCTTGCGTTTTCTTTCTACAGTGGTGCTTGGGGCTTTCTTCATTTGTTACCCTAGTTCATGCAGCTGCCTGTGCTTCCCTCTCCCAGGATCGGTCACATCTTATGTTTCCACTGCTGCTGTTTTCAGGGAGTCTCTCTGGGAGGGGCACAGGACCTCTGGTCATCTTGTGGAATAGACTGCTGGGATTCAAACCGTGCCGAGCTAAAGAACAGGAGGAGGCTGGAGGTTGCTTATCAGCTCCGTGCACTAGAAGTGTACTTGCCTTTGATTGGCTCTCAGCATCCATTGTCTAGAAAGTGCATGAATTCCAAATTTGATCTCTCAGTTTTCTTCAGTCTATGGTTGTGCATGTCTAAGAATGATCAGTACATCCTGATTGCTTTCTCTCTCTGTTTCTTACTTGTGCTTGTGTTAGATTAGTCTGGGATACTAGGAACTATAATAACATTAATCTGTTTCATGCTTCAGCACCAACACCTAAAACAATACATATCCAAACCATACAAAATAAAAATCCAAAAGTTATTTAAAAATCTCTCCCATCCACCTGTAATTTATGTTACATATTAAAAACCTCATAGGATTTCATCAAACTGTCCCATGCCACATCAGTAGTAAAAACAACTTATTTCCTGGCTCTGCATTAAGACTTTCCCCCAACTTCAGCTAGGTCATGCACACAACACCCTAGATTATGATATACAATGAATCTGTCATGTACACCTATCTCAGTTTATGGTAATTCTATACACTTTTTCCATATATCTGCTTATTACAATATATTCCATCTACCTGGATTACCCTGTCCACCCAGACCTTCCTTTGAATATGTAATATGTAGCTATAAAACGTCTCTGGCAGATAGTAGGGAGTAGTGTCCTCCTGAATGCCAGCTAGAGAGTTCCGCGGTGGTGAATCGGCACGGGAAAATGCCCTGTTCCGCGTCTTTTATCTTCATTTGCTGACCTGGGGTTGGGGGGGGGGGGGGGGGGTGTACTAGGGCAGCGCTTCTCAACCGGTGTGTCGCCAGGCAACCGGCAGGTGTGTCGTGTGCCACCGGTCTCCCGCTGCTCTTCCCTCCTCTGAGCGAGAGGCAGGCGATCTTCCACTGCTGGCGATGCCGCCCGGGCTTATCAGCACGTTGAAGCCCGGATGGGAACGGCAGCTGTGTTGGTGGAGGGCCGGCAACTGTGGCTGGGCCTTCTCTTCTTCCTGCACCTGCCTCTGTGGCCTGGAACAGGAAGTGACGTGCAGAGGGGAGGGGGGGGGGGGGGGTTGCGCAGGAAGAAAGAGAGCCACGCTGCGCGGAAAGCATCGTCCCTGAGCAGCAGCATGGGCCCGGAGCAAAATCCGAAGCAGCTGGTAATTGGCAAAGGAGACCAGGAGCATTAACCTCCCGCGGCCGATGGGATTCTTCTTTCTTGGCCTGCGGGGGCTGGAGAAGGAGGCTGCTGCAGCTACCATTTGTGCTCTGGGGGGTGGGGGAGCGCTAATGATAATCCCTGAGGGACTCCTCAGTTTACCCTCTGGCAGAAGGATGAAAAGGTATCGGCAATCACTTGTAGCTTCCCGCCTTTCAAAAAGGAGATCAACCATGCCAGTGCCCTGCCCCGATAGCACACGCGATGAGCTCTGCCCCTTATGCCGCACTCAATAAGTTCTTTTCAAAGGATGTCAAAATCAAAGGGGGCTATCGGATCGAAAAGAGTGACTTTTGGAGAGAGTAAAACGACAAGTATGTATGTTTGGGTAATGAGATGCATGTTACATTTTTTTCTTTTTCTCCTTCCTGTCTTTTTAGTTTAATTCAGCTGGAGAGTGTATTAAGCACGATGTGTAGCAACTGCGAGGCGATATACGGGCTCCTGTACTGGAAGCATCCGGCTGCATCCTTTCAGTAAGTCACAGGAGTGGGGCATTGGGTCTTGTTTCCCCCATTAAAACCATGGGAGGGTCCCGGCACTGTCCATGCAGGGGACTTCTGCAGTCCTCTTGCAGCGTCCGGGTGAGGGTGGGCAGGCCCCTGCGGGATTGCCACGGGAGGGCTGCCTCACGCTCTGCGTCAGAACGTGGACGGAGGACGCCAGCACGGATTAGAGGGGAACAGCGCTTCCCAGTAAAGGTTTTAAAGAACCGTCTCACCTCTTTTTGCAGGCAGCTTTATACCTTATTGCTGTATTTTAGATAAATAGTGGTGCAATGGGAATATATGGGAAACTTTTACCTAGGCAAACACGGACACCTGGGTAAAAATGCCCTTTGAAACCGTGAATGGGATAAAAGTGTGCGCCCCGCATGACACCGTGTGTGTGTGTGTGTGTGTTTGTTTTTTTCATCTGTGCCAGAAATGGAATGGGGTTGAGTCAGGCACAGTAAACGGCATCCAGAGATTTCATTTTTAAATCCCCGAGAGTGCTTTACCCCCCGTACTTCGCAAAGGACATGGGTTTGCAAGTGCCCACGTTCCTCACGGGCCCCCAGATTTTGATAGGGAACCTCTGCGGGGACTTTCCCTTTGAAAGTCTGCCCTCAGGCTTGGTACCTGTGGACCCATAAGCATGGTGAGAAGAATGGAAATGACCCCCTTAAAGGCCCAGCCAATGCTTTACAGGGGGGGGGGGGGGGGGGAGGGAAGGCCGCTGGGTGTAGCAGCGGAAGCGTCATGTGATCCTGGAGATTTGTTGTGTGCTTTCAGGCTGGATTACTCTGAGGCCTCAATTTACTAAGTGGCCTTAATGCCCGAGTTAGTGCTTACTGGTGAGATAGGTGTTTACCGCTGACATGGATGCTTGTGTTTGGATGTAAATGGCCTGATTAGTATGCAACATTAGGCAAGCCAGCTCATTTACATTAAACGCAAAAATAGGCATTAACGCCAGTGTTAATGGAAACATTTAAACTGCACCTCTCCAGCTGCAGGTTAAAGTTTTGCGTTAGCATGCGATAAGGTGTGCTTTTAGGTGGTAATTTTGTAACGTTGCACACACATCGGCTGCTACACATGTGCATAAGTTACCCCAATTTTCTATGCAACCTTGTACGTAGAAATCCACTTTGGAAATCATGCCTGCAAAACTGCGCGTACACAATTTAACCTACTGTTTGGTGCGTGCGGTTCTGCTGAGAGTCCCTTGCCCACTGTTTTAAAACCAGAATACGTGTGCGCAAGTCCCAGCCCCACCCAGACTCCAAACCCTGGATTGCCTTTCCCCTGTGCACGTAAAGGTGAGTGCACATTGGTC
Source organism: Rhinatrema bivittatum (assembly GCF_901001135.1). Classification (NCBI taxonomy): domain Eukaryota; kingdom Metazoa; phylum Chordata; class Amphibia; order Gymnophiona; family Rhinatrematidae; genus Rhinatrema; species Rhinatrema bivittatum. The sequence continues at coordinate 229,436 of NW_021820598.1, read as the reverse complement.
GTGCGGTATCTTAAAGGGCCCGGTCTGCAGGTAAACCACCGCTTTACTCTCTGAAGTCCCTTTGCGAATTCCCCTCCTTATGTGCGTTATTGCAGCACTCTAACGCGCCATTCACTGAAGGACAGGAAGCTTTCAGGGCTTGATTTTCAAAAGCATTTACGCTTATGATGGCTGATTTTATGTGCGTAAATGACCTCTTGAAAATGCCCCAGGGAGATGGAGTTTGTGCGTGCAAGAGTTGGACGCAGGAGCAATTTCTCACACACTTTTATACACGTGCAAGCTGTAGTCCTGTGTGTGCCATCGAACATCACCCTATCTTTAAATGTGCTGTAGTAAATATTACTGTGCTCGCTTAATGTCTTTTATCTGCTTATAAGAGAACCATATTCAGCGCCACTTAGCTGGCTAAGTTTCGACTTATCCAGCTAAGTGCCAGCAGCTGACTATGTCCCCGGGATCAGTGGCTGCCACTTAGCCAGATAGCTACTTATCCTGCTAAATAGTTAGATGGCTAAGTGCCAGACAGGGTGAGGGAGTAACTGGGAGGAGCTGAGTTAGCTGGATAAGTTATCCGGCTAAGTCTGGTCGTCCCCTAGACCTTTTCTAAAGTTAGCCGGATAACTGTAGGAATGCCGGGTATATTCAGTGGTGCGCCTGTGCCACTGAATATGCAAGCTAAATTAGTGGCACAGGTTTATCTGTCTGGCTAGCTGAATATGGGGATCTAAATCATTTTGCTTTGTTGCTTCCTGTAAAGGTGATTATAAAGATTTACACTGATATTCTGTTCCTTTACTATGAAATTAATTTCTCTAGAAATGGGCATTAACATTTTATTTCCTTCTTGCTCTGTTGCTATTCATATGTCTCTTATGTTGTATGTTTTTCATTTTTTTGTGAGGCCAGCGAGCGGGGAAAGTTAGCCAGATAATTTGTCATGGATATTTAATGGAACAAGTCCTCCTGCTGGATAACTTTAGCTGTGTTTCTGAATGTACTTGATCAGAGTTATCCGGATAAGTGCACCCGGATAACTTTAATCCTACGTATATTCAAAATGCATTGCGGTCACTTAAAATACAAAAACAAACCACCTAGGCCAGCAGGCCCAATGCCCAAAACGTTGGGGCATAGTGCTCCATTTCTCCCCTCCAGCTTTCAAAATAAAAAAAAAGTTACGTGTCACGGTGGCATGTGGTCCCCTACCCCACACATTTTAATTGAAATCTTGGCTCCAGCCCCCACCTACCGCCCTCCCAGAACCCCTAACCCCCTCCCGCACCAGAGATAAGCTGGGAGCCAGTAGCGTTTTACCGTGCTCCCGAGAGCTTCCATTGTTGCTAACAAACATGGTTGTTGGAGTCTTACCCAGCTAAAACGTATCTGGTCAGCAGAGGGACATATATAAAACACCAGGTTTGTCCGGCCGAGTCCCAAACTTAAGCAGACAGACATTTTGAATATTCACCTCTATTATGTTATGTATTTGGCATCTATTTTATGTTTGAGTCATCGCAATTCACCTAGAAACTTCATTTTGGATATGTGGGAAAAATAAATGCTTGCAAATAAATAAGCAAGCGATGTGTTTGCCGAGATGGCAAGAAGTCTGAAATTCTTTATGGTAACCTACTGTATCTTGTTCTGCAGCAGAATGATACGCCTCCACCCTAAAACCATTACGGTGATCAGTACGTGTTGGCACTGGCTTACCATTGTGTCTTATCCTTGGGGGCAGCACTAGAGTTGGGGGAAAGGGCTATCTAAGTCACTGATTTTTGCACTGAACTGAACATTCGACCTTTGCTGAAATCGGGGAAGAGAGTACCTCTGCCTGTAACACCTTAGTCTATACAGTCATGATAACAGATCCCCTCACTACCCTCTCTTATCCACACTGCATGTGCAGAAACTTGGTGGGCAGGTATTCCTGCAGCAGCCAGCAAAGGAGTCCAAGCAGAGCAATGAAATTGTTTTTACCCTGCATTTGCCAGGCAATCTCCTGCTTCCAGGCCATTGTTCTTTTTGGTAGGCCTTTTGCAGAGGATCTTATCGGGGTCTTCCCTCATTCAGCTCTGTCGAGCCTTACTGACATCAGTAGAAGGGGCGGGCTGTCGGTCTGCACGACAGGCATGTTGTGCAGCCTTGGGAGCTGTGCTTGTAGCAGTCGTTCTGGTTATATTTTAAACTGCATGTTCTTCTGGTTGTTTCCTAGGTTCTACGGAGCTATCTTAGGCTCCATTTGCATTTTATACCTCCTTCCCTTCTGTTGGGTCTTGGCCCTTCTCAACAGTACTCTATTTTTGGGCACCAGTGAGTTCTTAAGAGGTAAGCAGCCCCCATCTCTTTCTCCCACAGCTGAACCCTCTGATTCTGACTAATTCTGTACTATTTGGAATCCTAGACCTGCCTTCTGGTGAATTCTGACTTCTGCCCTGTACCCTTATGGTTCTGGAAGTTTATGCTGTTTCAAAGAGCTTTTCTGTCTCTGGAAGAAAATCATCAAAGGGAGCTTATGTGGGAACAGGAGGAGACAGAGAATCGGAGAAAGATGCTGTAAAGCCAGTTAGCTGCCTCACTTGAAATGCAGGGAACTGTTCTTTAGGGACCAGTTGCTATAGCAGAGACAAGTAAACTGTAATGTTGTGCAGCAGCCATAGCTCAGGGAGAGAGATACCTATAATTCTGACCAATTTTTAAATGCCACTGGTTAGGAGCTGTAATAACATATTGGTCCTGAGGTCTTAGTATGTTGTAATGCTTTTTTGAAGGATCAACAAAACAGGTGCTGTAAAACAAGAATTTTTGTGACCACCAAAGCCCAATTTGAAGAAGGGACATTTTGTGGTGGTTAAAAGCTTATATACTACAGTATCTTTTCTGCTGGTCCTTTAAAAAAGGTGTTACAGCCTATAGGGAATCCAGCCACTGGTTATAAGATGCAACATAAAGCTAGCATCTGCAATACAAGGGCCTAGATGAATTGAAGTATTCATGCTGGAGCAGGTTTCCATGGGGAAATAAAAAGTGACTGGAGAGATTTTAAGTTCACTGGAGAAATATATCCATAGACCTTACAGGGATTTGGCAAACTATTTTTACTGCAGCAACAAACAACAAGAAGGCTTACTCTGAAAATGGTTTTAGCACCTACAAAGGAAAGGATCATTTATCAGAGAATATTGAAATCATAGTAGGTCTTGACACCAGTTATGGGATCACCATAAAAGGTAATGAAAAGGTGACACAGTAAACAAGACCTCATGACCCACCCATTTTATCTCTTGGTACATGATCTTTTGAAATCTCGCAGGGCCCTTCCTTAGATGGGCCCACCGACTCGTGTACTACATCCTTTTGACAATTCCTATGCTAGTCCAATAAAAGATAAAACTTATTCAGATTTTCAGTTTTCTTTAGGACCTAGAATGTTGCACACAGAGAATGGTGGAAACCTGGAGCGTTTTATCAACAGAGCAGGTTGTGGCTATAACACTAAAACATTTCAAAAGGAAATGAGACAACTCTTTGGAGGAAAGTGGATTTAGTGTTTATGAGGATGTAATCAGACTTTAAGGGAAAAAGTGGTGATCCAGAGGATCACCATATGTTTGGTCTGAAAAGAATTGTGTTTTCTTGGTGCCGTTGAATTGGCTACAGTAGGTACAGTGGGGTTTGTTACCTCGACAAGTAAAAGAAGGATAAACTTGTGAGCCTCTTGCGCCTTTCACCCCAACCATCTCTGGAACCTTGGGGGCAGATCCAGTCTGCAGACTTGGGTTTGGCTGGTGGTGTTCTGATGCATTGTAAAAATTCAGCTCCAGAGAAAGAGGTGCGTAGCATGGGATTTTACTTTATTTAGAATGAATCACAAAGTAGTTGTAATACTACTACTACTACCGCACTGTCATGGCCTCACATTAGCTAATGCAATTTATCACACATTGCTGCCAGTGTTTCTAGTCAATTGGGAACATTCCTTCTCTTCCGGTATAGCTTTATCAAGTAGAAAGGGAGTATCATGCTAGCTCACCATAAAAACAAGGAAACCAGTAAGATAGGCAGAGAATGAGAGCCTTTTAATAAATTTATTTATTTATTTATTACTTTTTTGTATACCAATATTCAACATCAGTCGTCATATCGGTTCACATTTAATAAAACAAAATGAAAGAGAAATGCAATGTGTAAAGTAGAACGAAAATATTATACAAAGTAATTAAGAATTAAAAATGACAGAAAAAGGAGGAAAATAATTAATTGAGATTAGGAGATTATTGTTGTTATCACGTTGAATAAGCTTTTAGGAAAAGCAAAGTTTTTAATTCTTTCTTAAATGTTTTTGAAGAAGTCTTAATTCGATTGGAAGAGAATTCCATAATATCGGGCCGGCGATTGAAAAAGCATGTTAAAACTTGAGAGCTTCTGGGCCCACCAAGATGGGAAGTTACCTGAGGAGGGTACCTCAGTAGTACTGAAAGTTTATATCTTTAAATATGTTAGCCTTGTAAAGACGATACATCTACTCAACCATTTTCACCTAATTGTTCGATTTTATTATGGTGGTATGGCTAATAGTTAAGAAAATGAAAGGCCAGACATGCCAGTTTGCAGTAAATACATTTCTTTTTTAATTAGCAACCGATAATCCAACCTATTGGTACCAAAACATTTGATAGTAGATTAAATGTTTCTGTTAGCAACCAACCTTTCTTTTTCTGCATTATTTTGCTCTCTGGACTTTCCACATTATTTTATGCTAGTTGCACCCGCTATCTCCATTGTGAATGAGCAAAATGTCAGACCAAAGAAGTGGGCAGACAGGACCAAGGAATAGAAGGCCTTATGCAGGGAAACAAAGTGGATTAGAAGCCAAAATGTCCGATCAGAAATTTTTATTGAGACGTATTTCCTTCTAGCAAGTCCGACTCAGGCCGAGTTTCGCCCCCCACATTGGGGCTGTTTTGTTGAGTTATGAATGTTGTTTGTGTATATTATCCCCTGATGCAGCCCCAATGTGGGGGCAAAACTCGGTCTGAGTCGGGCTTGCTAGAAGGAAATACGTCTCAATAAAAATTTCTGATTGGACATTTTGGCTTCTAATCCACTTTGTTGCCCTCACGGCTTTTTTAGATAGCCTTCCTTGTTGTTTCATTCGTCCTTTTGCAAGGAAAGCCTAAGAGAGAAGAAAAAGCAGAGACTGAAGAAATGGGACAGATGTAGAAGGGAAGATGCATATTAAATGCGTGAGCAGTGAACATGAATGGGTATGAGATGGATTACAGAAAGAATTCAGAGAGGGCGGGAGGACTGATGATTGGACTGGAATGGATGGGAAAGAAGTTTTGCAACGCTAGAGAAGCAAAATGTTTAAGAACATAAGAAATTGCCATGCTGGGTCAGACCAAGGGTCCATCAAGCCCAGCATCCTGTTTCCAACAGAGGCCAAACCAGGCCACAAGAACCTGGCAATTACCCAAACACTAAGAAGATCCCTTGCTACTGATGCAATTAATAGCAGTGGCTATTCCATAAGTAAACTTGATTAATAGCAGTTAAAGGACTTCTCCTCCAAGAACTTACCCAAACCTTTTTTGAACCCAGCTACACTAACTGCACTAACCACATCCTCTGGCAACAAATTCCAGAGCTTAATTGTGCATTGAGTGAAAAAGAATTTTCTCCGATTAGTTTTAAATGTGCTACTTGCTAACTTCATGGAATGCCCCCTAGTCTTTCTATTATCCGAAAGTGTAAATAACCGATTCACATCTACCCGTTCCAGAACCCTCATGATTTTAAACAGCTCTATCATATTCCCCCTCAGCCGTCTCTTCTCCAAGCTGAAAAGTTCTAACCTCTTTAGTCTTTCCTCATAGGGGAACTGTTCCATTCCCCTTATCATTTTGGTCGCCCTTCTCTGTAGCTTCTCCATCGCAACTATATCTTTTTTGAGATGCGGTGACCAGAATTGTACACAGTATTCAAGGTGCGGTCTCACCATGGAGTGATACAGAGGCATTATGACATTTTTCGTTTTATTAACCCTTCCCTTCTTAATAATTCCTAACATTGCTTTTTTGACTGCTGCAGCACACTGAGCTGACGATTTTAAAGTATTATCCACTAGATCTTTTTCTTGGGTCGTAGTTCCTAACATGGAACCTAACATCGTGTAACTACAGCAAGGGTTATTTTTCCTTATGTGCAACACCTTGCACTTGTCCACATTAAATTTCATCTGCCATTTGGATGCCCAATCTTCCAGTCTTGCAAGGTCCTCCTGTAATGTATCACAATCCGCTTATGATTAACTACTCTGAATAATTTTGTATTGTCCACAAATTTGATAACCTCACTCGTCGTATTCCTTTCCAGACCATTTATATATATATTGAAAAGCACTGGTCCAAGTACAGATCCCTGAGGCACTCCACTGTTTATCCTTTTCTACTGACCTTTTAATCCTACTCTCTGTTTCCTGTCTTTTAACCAGTTTTTAATCCACGAAAGGACATCGCCTCCTATCCCATGACTTTTTAGTTTTCTTAGAAGCCTCTGGAGCCTTTTTTAAATATTGGGGTTACATTGGCCACCCTCCAGTCTTCAGATACAATGGATGATTTTAATGATAGGTTACAAATTTTAACTAAAGATCAGAAATTTCATTTTTGAGTTCCTTCAGAACCCTAGGATGCATACCATCCGGTCCAGGTGATTTGCTACTCTTTAGTTTGTCAATCTGTCCTACTACATCTTCCAGGTTCACAGTGATTTCGTTCAGTTCGTCTGACTCATCACCCCTGAAAACCATTTCCGGAACTGGTATCTCCCCAACATCCTCATTAGTAAACACGGAGGCAAAGAATTAATTTAGTCTTTCTGCAATGGCCTTATCTTCCCTAAGAGCCCCTTTAACCCCTCTGTCATCTAATGGTCCAACCGACTCCCTCACAGGTTTCTTGCTTTGGATATATTTAAAAAAGTTTTTATTATGAGTTTTTGCCTCTGGCCAATTTCATTTCAAATTCTCTCTTCGCCTGTCTTATCAATGTTTTATACTTAGCTTGACAATGCTTATGTTTTATCCTATTTTCTTCAGATGGATCCTTCTTCCAATTTTTGAAGGATGTTTTTTTGGCTAAAATAGCCTCTTTCACCTCACCTTTTAACCATCGTTTTGCCTTCCTTCCACCTTTCTAAATGCGCGGTATACATATGGGCTGCGCCTCTAGGATTGTATTTTTAAACAATGTCCATGCCTGTTGAACACTTTTAACCTTTGCAGCTGCACCTTTCAGTTTTTTTCTAACTATTTTCCTCATTTTATCAAAGTTTTCCTTTTTAAAATGTAGTGTTAGAGCTGCAGATTTACTTATTGTCCCCCTTCCAGTTATTAGTTAAAATTTGATCATGTTATGATCACTGTTGCCAAGTGCCCCCACCACCGTTACTTCTCTCACCAAATCTTGCATTCCACTAAGAATTAAATCTAAAATAGCTCCCTCTCTTGTTGGTTCCTGAACCAATTGCTCCATGAAGCAATCATTTATTACATCCAGGAACTTTGTCTCTAGCAAGTCCTGATGTTACATTTACCTAGTCAATATTGGGGTAATTGAAATCTCCCATTATTATTGCACTGCCAAATTGGTTTGCTTCCCTGATTTCTCTTAGCATTTCATCATCTGTCTGACTATTTTGTCCAGGTGGACGGAAGTATTCTCCTATCACTATACTCTTACCCAACACACATGGGATTTCTACCCATATGGATTCTACTGAGCATTTAGTCTCTTGTATGATCTTTATCCTGTTGGACTCTATACCCTCCCGGACATAAAGTGCCACACCCCCACCAAGTTGATCCTCCCTATCATTGCGATATAATTTGTACCCTGATATAGCACTGTCCCATTGGTTATCCTCCTAAATTTTGGACTCTCATAGAGATCTGTATGGGTTCGTTGAAAAAATTAAGACAGTCAGGGATATCAAACTTCAAATAATGAACCAACATGATTATTTCTGTTTTCACACTGAGTGCTAAACTGTTGTGTGTGAGCCAGATTTTTATGCTGGATAAGCAGAGAGTGGCAAAAGTCAGCAGTAGATAACCATGATGATTTCAAGGGGAAAAGGAATTCTATGTTGTCTGCATAAATTTGATAAATTAGGCCTAGAGGGGATAGGAAAGGACAAAGTAGAGACAGCTAGATATTAAAAAGAGCAGTGGAAAGAGCAGATCCATGGGGAACACCAGTGGTGATGGGATCCCATGAGAAGTGTGAGGCAGCAATTTTAACCTGTTATGACCCTTCCAAGAGAAATGAGCTGAGCCAAGACAGAACAAGAGCCAGCAATTCCAATGTCAGAAAGGTGTGAAAGGAGAATGTTGTGGTCCAGTGTGTCAAATGCAGAGGTAATGTCAAAGGATTAGCATGTAAGATGTGCCGGAGTCAAAACCTCTCAGGATAGCATCAGAGCTGGAGAGTAATAAAAGTTCTGTATCGTGGTGTTTTCTGAATCCGAATTGGTACTGATCAAAGATGGAGTGGGTATCAATTGTTTCAAAATGGATGCTTCGCTTAACTTTGTGAGAAATGGAAAAGAGGAAATGGGTCTCAGGTTTGAGAGATCTGAGGGGTCTGCAGATGGATGTTATAATAGGGGACAGACAATGGCTTGTTTTAGGGATTTTGGAAAGTAACCTGAGGAAAGGGATAGGTTAATGATTCTTGTGATGAGTTTACTGATCTCATGGTGGACCTTAACAATATCTAAGTCTGTGGGACTAAATGAAAAAATAGAAGGGTTGAGAAATAATAAGTCTAATTTGTTACCAGCCCTTTGAGTCAGAGTGGAAATCACCTGGTTCCATCCCACTGCCTATTGCAACTCAAGAAGAGTAGCACAGGCTGTGGAAATGTAGCAGTCACATGCAGGTTGAAGTCACCTAGTAAAATAGTTTTAGAAAGATTTATTGGGGCATTGACCAGACTTTTAAACAGTGGTAAGCTGTTGTGAGAAAGAAGACTGAAGGGGGGGGGGGGGGTTGCAATATGGAGGCAGATATTGATATCTTTGCAATATATTAACAATAACTCAAAAGGGGAAGGGATCGAGATGGGTATGATTGTAATTTTTCAGTGCTGTTTGAATATTATGAGCAAGTCACCATTTCTGTGCTGGTGACGGGGTTGCGCATAGTAGCTATACCCAGGTGGACAGCATTGAATGAAGATGGGGGTGTCACTGGCAGTGCACCATGTTTCAGTAATGCAGAGAACCTTAGCGTTAGTGTTGGAGAGCAGGTCATATAGTACCAGGACATTTCTCTGATATAGATTGCGCATTGAGGAGTAGGATAGAAAGAGTGGTGGACATGGTGAACAGCTTCAATGGCTGTCTGGAAATATTGATAAGCACTGACCTTGCGGGTTGTAAGGAGAGCCGATGTCATCATGGTATAGGGCTGAAACGGCCATGGCTGATGACAGTCTGAATATTCATGTTGGAGGAAAAGAAATCCTGAAAGTAGTCCGAAAGAGAGAGGAAGAATAATTTAGAAGTTCAAAAGTCAAAGAATAGTGGCAGCACTCTGGCAGGCTCCTTTGTCACACGATGATGGTGCGCACTCTTGGCATCCTGGATTGGATCTTGGAGATTGGCGCCCCCAGGCGATGTCAGCCGGGGGTGGGACTCCACCAGCAAGCAGGAAAGCAGAGCCGGGAACAGGGGGAGAGAAGCAGCAACGTCTCCAGTGCCAGAGATGGTAAGCAGGGCAGGTCAAACAATCCCTAACAAGCACAGATATAATGACGATACTTTTTGGATTTTTAACATTTTGAGAGTGATTTTCAAGCCATTTCTGTGATTCCAATGGTTCTTTACCTGTGGAAATGTTTTTTTTTTGTACATTTCCTTCCACGTGTGGGGGTAAATTTAAGCACATAGGGCCACCACATGCATAGCTTTATCTGCAGTGAGCAGAGGCGTTTCCAGGATTGGGGAAGTGTATTTGCACATACACGCATACTTCAGAAAATTCAAAACCTCCCGCATAATTTAGCATCTGTGAGCGTGTGCAGGCTGCTTTTTATCCAGGTGAATGTTCAAAATGAAAGCATGTGCATACTTTTGCCATGAAAAGTGGTGCCAGATTTGGCGGTGAAACTTACTTGCAGACTGCACCGATGCAAAAGGTTACAGAGAGATCCATATTTAGGTGCTGTGTGGCTCTGCTAGTTGGCCAGATGAACCTATCTGGTTAACTTAGCCTATAAATTCAACGATGTGGCCGTAATCTCTGAATATATGCGGCTTTCTTAAAGTGAGCTGGATACGTTTACCTGGATAACTTTAGGTCAGATTTACGGGCCGACCAAAGTTAGCTGGATAAGTTATGTGGCTAACACCTGGGTTGGTCGGATAGGTTATCCGGCTCACTCAGTTCCTCCCAGTTACCCCCAGTTACCCCTAACTTATTCAGCTAAATTCTAGCCAGCTAATATATTATTCTGCTAGAATGTAGCTGGATAAGTGTCCAAATCATTTAACCAGATAACGTCTGAGTTTTCCGACTATGAATATGAATATGGATCTCCAAATTGCGTCCTCTGTGACTGGGATATTTACAGACAGATTTCTTTCCACTTTCTAAGTAAGCACAAGGTGGCAGTATATTCTCTAGTAACTGAAATCATGTGGAGAATTTTCTCTGAAGCCAAATTCCCATAATAATGCATGTTTATTGTTGTTCCTGTTTCATGTGCTGCTGACCAGATTTATTGCTGGTGGCGTGTGCACAGGACACACCGTGGTAGCCGTTTTTATGCATCCTCCCTTTTTTGTGTGCACTGAGGTTCTGATGGGCTTTTCCGGTTAAATCGGCTGCATTTTGCTATTCCCCTTGCTTTTGATGTATTTGATCTTCTCCTCGGCATCTGCTTCTGTGCTTGTGATGCCAGCCCTGCTGCCACTAGGGCTCTTTTCTGTTTACGCCTATGGCAGACTCTCTGCTTTTTAAAGCGTTTGAATAATTGTGGATCCTGTTTACAATAAACACTGTACCATTTAAAGTAGGTGGCTCTCCTACCAGCTACCACCTTTGCTCCACTCTCAGCTGAGGTTCAGGGCCTCGCTAAGGTTATGGGTGCAGGTTAGGTCCTGAATATTTCTTAGTTTTCCAATTAAAAAAAACAAAACATTAAAGCCTATCCATCCTGTTTTGAAGAAACCGTTCTGAAATGTTGGGAGCTCCAAGCAGTAATTTCCCTGGCATACGGCTGCCTTGGGTTTCTGTGATAGAGGAATAGCCTTGATCCCTGAGTTTCTCCTCTGGTTACTTGCCTGGGCTTCAGCTAGCAAAGCTGAATAATCTTCCTCTTTGTGACTGAAGTATGGGCAAAGGATTTTTTTGGCTTCATGCCACACTCCGTCTCTGACAGCGGTGCCTGCAATATTTTCGGTGTCGTCTTCCTGCCCTCTTTCGGATTGCATGGTACCATCAGGATGAAAAACACTTGAGATAATGAGGAGAAGAAGCACTCTGATGAGAGAGAGAGCATGTATGCTGTGGCCCCGAGCAGGATCAGAGTTTGGAAACCATGTGAGCCTTAGTTATAAGATACAAAATTCAGACGTGTGGCACTCATCTAGCCCTGTTTTGGATCCTGGAGTTTGACAGATTATTTCTGATATATGACAAATTAGTCGACATCAGGATATTTCATGAATAGTTAAAGGAACACTGTCTGTTTTAGGCCCTGGTATTCACAGTGGCCCTAGAAATTAGAATCCAGAACGGGCGCTATGATGGTTGAATTCTGGGAACCTGGCTTATAGTAACTTGCCATTAAATATTGTCATCTACGTGTAGCCTAGATATAGTGATGGTGAATTATATTGTGGCACAGTTTCGTTGGCCATTTGAATTTGGGGAAGCACACCGTGTTGATATTCAGTTGCTGAAAACTGATGATTACAAGGCATTGGCGATTTGTTTCCTTATATTGGATATGCAGCAGGTGGTTGCAGTGAAATTGTGTCCAAATAACTAACCCATGTTAACACTGAATTGAGCGTTGATGTCTAGAAATCTCTTGCAGGGCTCCCCAAACCTGTCCTGGGGAACCCACAGCCAGCTGGTCTTTCAGGACATCCATCATGAATATGCATGAGATATATTTGCATACACTGGAGAACCTGGTAGGTGCAAATGCACGTCGTGGATATCCTGAAAACCCAACTCGCTGCGGGGTACCCAGGATAGGTTTGGGAAACAGTCCCAGAGGCATTAAAGGGAGGGGAGGACAGAGGGTGCCATAAGTTTGTGGGTGAATATGTTCTAGTTAACCGTTTCCTATCCTCTCAAGTGGTAAGGGGTTCTTGACTCTGAATTGGGGTATCCCTCGAGGACTGCAGACCAGTCTGGTTCTCAGGCTTTCCCCTAATGAATATGCATGAGAGATTTTTGCATGCAAGTGAGGCAGTGCATCAAGTATGTTTCATGAGTATTCGTTATGGGCATCCTGAAAATCACACTGGTCTGTGGCTCTCAAGGATTGGAGTTGGACAGCCCTGCTTCTGGCACCTCATAGGTTAGTTTCAAGGAAAATATCAGAAAATGTGAAGTACAAGCTGATACCTGGTGAAATTCACTGGAGGATTCTCTACCCCCCCCCCCCCCTGCAAATTTTCTCCCTTCCTAGCATCACCTCCAACCTGTCTGGACCCATTCCATCCTCCCAGCAGCTTCCTTTCCTCTCCCAGCAACGTAGACCGCAGTCATCTCATCTGTCTGTGTGGCCCCTGCCTTCACTTTCCCTTCATCCGTCAGGAGCCCCTTTCTGTCTGGGCTGCCAGTTTTGCCACCTTAACGGTGGCTGAAGTTTCTGAGCAGCTTTTCAGAGTGAGAGCTGTACAGCCCGCAGCACTCCCTCTCAGCCATAGCCACCACAGATCCGCCAGTGTGGTCCCTGACAGACAGATGCCTCCGAAGCACATTTATGTAAGATTGTTAGAGAGAGCCTAACGGGTTTCACATAATCCCTGGCTTAAATCAGTCAGGCCACAATATGGCGAAAGTGTAACACCGTTAGAACTGTGCAGCTCGGGTATCAGCAGGGAATTGTATCTGCAACTCACGCTTGTGCATGTGTGTGTGTGTGTGTTTCTCGCATAGAGAGACTCAAATAAGCAATTAAAGTCATACCTCTGTAAATTGGTCTCATATGCATTGTTACCTTTAATAGCAAAAGTAAACTAAGCAGAGCAGAATAACCTCAGGGATGGAGTGAAGGAAAATAAAGAAGACAGGAGTTGGGGGAGTTTGAATCACATCATCTCTCTGACATTGTTGGTCTGATAAGTCCAAAGGAGAGGATATTTTTAAGGCTGAGTCATTTTGAATGCCGTGCCAACTGAGGAGAGAGCTGAACGAGAAACAGTTTCACAGTTTCTCCCCAGTAAGTCCTCAGGAGACCGTGAGCTGGTGCAAAGCTTATGGCAGATTTGGAAAAGGAAAATATATTTAACAAATTTGGAGCTCTGTAGTAAGGCTTTCACACCATGCCAGGACACACAGGGATTCAGTTTTTGTTTTACTTTATTTATACAGTAAGGTTTCTCATGAGGGCTGCTAATTGCTCTAGAAGATACCAAACCTCATAGAGCTTCTGCTGTACTAAAAGGAAGTGGCATAGGAAGCCGTGTGGTATTGGAGATAGAGGGGCTTTGGTATTGGACAGAGTGGCACAAGAGGGTAATCTGCTTTGAAGGGCCTGAAAAAGTGGAACATTACAAAAAAAAAAAATGTAATGAACCTTTGCTTTCCTTTTCCAGAAGGAATGTACTGTCCAGCTGGGGAGGTTCAGAGAGATTGGGTGGAGAGGTTACGGTTTGACTCCCTCCATGTGGGAGCTGCAGATGGTGGGCTCTGGCAGTATATAACCCCGTGCCACCATCTTAGGGTGTGGATTTTAGTTAGACCTCAGTGGATTCTTAATTGGATTTTTGATTAATCTTTGAAAAGGCAAGATGTCCCTGTCTCCTGTTAATTATTTTTACTGACTTAGTTCAGAGAATTCTTCTGAATTACTCTTGTGGATCAGGCTTAACATCTGATCTACTTTTGGTTTATTTACTCTTTTTGGAAACCTTCCCTGTGAGAGCCTTGGTACCTCTTCACAGAAGTTTTGGGGGAGTTCCTGTGTGAGGTTAGATCAGGGGTAGGGAAGATTCTGCTGCTCTCTTTCTCACCTCCAGTTGGATAGAGCAGACATTGACTTGATCCAGAGGAGTTTTTTATTTTTGAGTGGCTTTTCTTCAGTGACTGTTTTCTTATTTTAGAGATCAGGAAGCTTTTCTACTCTTCCTGTCTCGCATTTCATTTTTTTCTCCCTTTTGAGTTCGTCTGTGTTTGTTCCTTTTTGGGAATGAGTACCAGGGAATTGGTTTCCAGTCCTTTGGGAGAAGAGGTTTCTTTCACCTAGGAAGAGCCTGAAGAGTGGTGGTTTCATCAGAGAGGAATGGATTCCTTTCCATTACCAGAGGAGGAGTATTGTTCATGAGTAGTTTGTCTACTGACTCAAGCGTGATGCACATGAGAGGAGAGTGCGCACTGGTGCTTTCATACAGAGATCTAAGATCGTAAGAAGACTATAGCAGCGGTATGGGGATTGGGACTTGCTGTAGTCTGATAAATATTTGGGACGAAATTATAACCATTCTACAGTGGGGAGATGTTTCAGAGAGTTGGAAGAAGGATTATGCTTTCTTTAGTCTGAGTAACTGAAATGAGAAGGAGATAAATTATTAAGGAAATGGCTTCCATAAATTGAGATTTTACTAGAAGAGTGAGTTCAAAAATTTATTAATCTTTATCCTTCATTATTGTTCACCAACTTTATTTTAAATCCAATAGCTGTAAAGAATCTTCAGTCAATTTATCAGCTATCAGTAAGGGAATTAGAAACCACATTGCTTCTCATTGTGATCATTGCTGCTATAGACTGGGGAGATCGTCAGTGCTGTTTACAGAGACTGGGAAAAGGGCTGTATACTTTGGTTAATGCAAAAGGTCCTTGAAGCTACGCTTGTCCCCATAGGGAGCCTTGGATCTCAGAAGTGAAAAGCTATCTGTGGAGAACTGGTTTGCAGATAGGTTCTGTTTTATGACTATGTGGGGTTCTCTCTAACCCAGGGGTTACAAATAAACTAAAAAAAAAAAAAGTGATGTGGAGGGGTTTTGGTGCTAGAAGGGAACGTTGGAGGGACTGTGGTGCTGGATGGGGAAATGACATGGATGGGTTGGAGCGTTCATGCTAAGGAGGGGTGTTGATGCTGGAAGGGGATTGATGTTGAAGGGTAGTTGTGCTGGATGGGGAGTGATGTGGAGGGGCTGGACTATTGGAAGGGAAATGTCCTAGAGTGGTTATGGAGCTATGAAGGAAGAGGCATGTAATGGTTGTGGTGTGGGAAGGAGAGTGACAGAGAAGCTGTGATAATGGGATGGGAATGATGTGGAGAGCTGTGATGGTGAAAGAGGAAAGGCATGCAGGGCCTGTGGTGTTAGAAGGGAAGTAACACGGCAGAGTGCTGAAGAGGAAGAGAGGGGAGGGTAGGTTGCAGTGTTAGCAGACAACTGATTTAGATGCAAAGCTGTAAGTAAGGGGACCTGTTGTGTAAGCTGCAGTGCTAAAAACGGGTCTCTTCTACTTGTGCTAGGTAGAAACTTCTTTATTTGAGAGTATATCTTAAGAACTGTGTGATTTGAAATGGTAGTCTCCACTTGTGTCTGAATTCAGGCCATTGGTATAGACCACAGCCAGGGCGTGATCATGAAGAAATAGAATGAAAGCCATGATGGGAGTTATGATTTGTGGATTTGCCTTATTGAGCAATGTTTAGATTAAGATACAGATGTACTTTTACCATCAGTTTACCACCACTCTCAAATTTAAGCACTTTGGGGTCTATTCAGAAGCGTTTGTCCAGCTAACTTTCAAAGTTAGCTGGATGAACATAAGATTTGAAGTTCTTGCCCTGCTGAGCGGTTACTTTTTAATCACATAACTCGTTACCCAGTTAAAATTTAGACAAATAAGAAAAAGGAGGCATGGCTGAGTCCCGGGGTTGTGACTAGCTCTGGTCAGAAAAATTGCTTTCATAAAGTTAGCTGGAAAACAAAATAAAACACTAGTGGCCGAGCAGCAGCTGATCCCCTCCTGCCCTCCAATATAATTTTAAAAAATATCGTAGCTGATCCCCCCCCCCCCCCTCTCTCATGACCCCCAATGTATCCAAGACTTGTAGCGCAGCTAAGCAGACCCACTTCTCCCCCCAATATCATTTAGGATTGTGATATGGCGAGTGGCACTGACTCACCCACCTCTCACTCCCTGTCTTAAAATAATTGGCCAAAAATCCCCATCATACCCTACTCCCTACCAAAATGGTCCCCAAAGTAGAGCAGGATGTAGAGGAACTCTTACCTCCTTCTGCTCTGCTGAATACTAAGTGCCAATAGCTCTGACTGCTACCAGCACTTAGTATTAGTTTATTCCCTGCATTTGGGCAATGAAGGGCAGCTGTTGTGAAGGAACCAGTTCCTGTTCAGAACTGAATTCTAAGCTATAGGTACTTGGAGGTCCATATTCAGACACAGTCTAGACAGCAAAGTTAGCTGGATAAACTTAGCCAGCTAACTTTGGAGGAATATTCAATAGTGAAGCCGCACTATTGACTATAGCTGGTTATCTTACAGATGAATATAGCCGGCTAACTTTAGGACAGGTCTTTGGCCCCATCAGGCTTAGCTGGCTAACTCAACTCTTCCCAGTTAAGCCCCTGGAGTGCCCCTAACTCAGCTGGCTAAATTCTAGCTGGCAATATTATTAGCTGGCTAGAATTTAGCCTGATAAGAGTCCAAATTTTAATTTAGCTGGCTAACTTCTAAGATACCAGAAATCTACTCTACCACAGTACAGTGATCTATACTTATAATACATAAAAAGAAAAAAGGGACAAAATTGTCCAGTCACTGAAATTAATTTCTCTTATTTGTTGTATATTTGAAATGTACTTATTTATACCACACACTCTGTGGTTGTGATGTATTTTAAATTTTTTGTAAAAATGTTTTCCTTCCATTCAAGACAAAAAAAATATTTTTGGGGGGTAGATTGAAAGTTTTTCATATATTTGTGTGGGTGTCCCTGCACCTCTCTGGGAATATAAACATTAACTTCCAACCACCTCCATTATCGGGATTTTATACAACATCTATCTCTAAACATATGAAAGTCCCAACGAAAAAATATATATTCTTTTTAAAATCCTTAAACTTTTACTGCTTTTAACTAAATGCCAACTTTCTAATGCAGTGGGAAACGTGCAATTCAAACTTTCCTTCTGTTGAAGATAATTCACTCTGGATGTCCTGACATGGACATGTTTCAAGCCGTGGGATAGAAAAGCAGCAGAACAACGAAGCAGAACATGCAGAACTTCTTAAAAATTTGGAGATACACTTTTTCTCCTGGAGCTTGTTCAATAGCGTTAACATCCCCTGAAGAAGGATTATCAGTTTGAAACATGTCCATGTCGGGACATCCAGAGCGAATTATCTTCAACAGAAGGAAAGTATATATCATTTTTTGACAGGTATAAAGGACATTTTTAGCCAGTTTGAATTGCACATTTCCCACTGCATTAGAAAGTTGGCATTTAGTTAAAAGCAGTAAAAGTTTAAGGATTTTAAAAAGAATATATATTTTTTCGTTGGGACTTTCATATGTTTAAAGATATTGTATAAAATCACAATAATGGAGGTGGTTGGAAGTTAATGATTATACTCACAGAGATGTGCAGGGACACCCACACAAATATATGAAACTTTCAACCTACCCCCCAAAAATATTTTTTGTCTTGAATGGAAGTAAAGATTTAAAAAAAAAAAAAATAATTTTTTTTTAATAAATCACAATCACAGTGGGGCGGATTTTAAAAGGCGCGCGAATAGCCTACTTTTGTTTGCGCTCCAGGCGCAAACAAAAGTACGCTGGATTTTAGTAGATACGCGCGGAGCCGCGCGTATCCACTAAAATCCTGGATCGGCGCGCGCAAGGCTATGAATTTTGTATAGCCGGCGCGCGCCGAGCCGCGCAGCCTACCCCGTTCCCTCCAAGGCCACTCCGAAATCGGAGCGGCCTCAGAGGGAACTTTCCTTTGCCCTCCCCTCACCTTCCCCTCCCTTCCCCTACCTAACCCACCCGCCCGGCCCTGTCTAAACCCCCCCCTTACCTTTGTCGGGGGATTTACGCCTCCCAGAGGGAGGCGTAAATCCCCGCGCGCCAGCGGGCCTCCTGCGCGCCGGGCCGCGACCTGGGGGCGGGTACGGAGGGCGCGGGTACGCCCCCGGGCCGTAGCCACGCCCCCGTACCCGCCCCCAAAACGCTGCCGACACGCCCCCGAAACGCCGCGACGACCGGGCCCGCCCCCCCCACGACACGCCCCCGACACGCCCCCCTCCGAGAACCCCGGGACTTACGCGAGTCCCGGGGCTCTGCGCGCGCCGGAAGGCCTATGTAAAATAGGCTTCCCGGCGCGCAGGGCCCTGCTCGCGTAAATCCGCCCGGTTTTGGGCGGATTTACGCGAGCAGGGCTCTGAAAATCCGCCCCAGTGTGTGTGGTATAAAATAAGTACATTTCAAATATACAACATAAGAGAAATTCATTTTTGGAAATGAATTGCAGTGATTGGACAATTTTGTCCCTATTTATTATAACTTCTAAGATAGCCAGCTAATTGTTTTTGAATATGGACCTCTTAGCATTGTGCAGAGTGGGAGAAGGTAAAAGCTTCTCCTTCTCCCACTCTCCTTACAGGCCAATTTTGGGGGTGTTAGGAGGATGCACCGGTGCTTAGCGCTACAGTTTTCTTTTGCAAATCTTCAGTAAGCTGGTGAGTGGAAAAGTTTTATATTCAGCAGCACTGTTACCCAGATGACTGTCACTAAGTATTCAGCTGAAGTTATCAGAGTAGCTCCTCTGCTCTCCAGCTTACTGAATATTGACCTATTTGTGTTTTGATTTGTAGGGTCTACAGGAAATGTACAGAGAAATGACTACAATAGCAGATCAGAGAGGAAGAGGCTTTTTTCGATTCACACCTCTTTCTCCATCTAATGAATAATATAATTCATTCCAGTACACCCAAACTCTTTCATTTATAGGAGGTTGACCTGGATAATAAGTGAGATCAGTGTAGTGCTCTTAGGTTTGTCTCTTGTAAGCTTTTGACCCAGTCGTAGAAGCCCAGAAATAGTTGTCTATGGTTTTGCTGGTCAGGCTGGAGTTAGGATGGTAGAGGTGAATTAATGGGGTTGACATAGCTGGATGCTATGCCTAGAGTGACTCAGTCCTTTACTTTCAGGAGCACTGCTGAGGGTGTCATTAGGCAAATATCAACAGGAGCTAACCACAGCTTACAACCGATTGGAGCTAAGGTCTTAATAAGTATTAAGCACTCCTGGTGCTTGGCTTTCATGGCTAAAAGCCATATGTTTTCCTTTCATTTTCTTGGAGTTGTATGTAGCAGTAAGTTGATAGTGACCAGATGGACTTGTGTACCATGCCTTGATCATTCAGTAACATGCCTTTGATTGTTCTCTTCCTTCCTGGTTAGTCGTCGGGGAGTACAGGACAGCCTTGCAGCAGAAGAGCAGCACACAGCCCATAGAGGCTGCACCAGAAGCCCTGGATATAGGAGGAGGAGCCATTGTTGATTGCACGTCTACTCCAACTCCAACAAGCACAGAGGTAAATGAGAGACTGGGACCGTTTCTTTACACAAATGGGGGTGAACAATGCGTCAAATAACTTCCTTCACAAAGTTTAGAAATTGGGAAAAGAGAGCAGCCCCTAAACACAAACAAGCTAAATTGCATTGGTCATTCTAGAAGTGGGAGTGGATAAGACACGGAAGGGAAGCCCCAATGAAAATGAATCCACGTGACCCAAGGAATTGTGTAACATCAGTAAATAATGGCAGAAAAAGACCCAAGTGGATCCTGCCAGCTTCTGTTTATTTTGGGGTAGTAACTGCCACTCCATGCAGTTTTACCCCTTCTCTTCATTCCCATCCTTTAGCCACTAGGGATCCTCTGGGTTTGTTCCATTACAGTTCTCGTCTTAACTACCTCTACCGGGAAGACATTGATGCATTCACCACCCTTTCTGTGAAGAAATGTTTCCTGACATTGTTCCTGAGTCTACCCCCCTTGTTCTACAGTTTTCTTTCCATTGGAAAGCGTGTGATCCTTGGGCATCAGTAATACCCTTTCCCCAGGAGATAGTAAATGTACAGACATGCTGTTTACCACCTAAAACGTGTGTACTCGGGGTTCTCACTGCTTAGGAATGAATGCACTTAGTTTTTGTTTCTCTTTGTTGCTCTACTCTCTCCTAGGCCCTTTACAAGAGGATATATGATCCAATTGTAGACGATTCAGCTCAAAGAAAAGGGAAAAGCTTTGTCTTATTGGCTGGAATTCTCTCCGTCCTTAGCTTTCTTAGTGACTCTGGGGGAAACCATTTCTTCTCCTTTTTATTTTAACATAATTGATGCTGCTCATAATTATTTTAGTGCTTCTTAATGCTGACATTGTACAGGCACAAAAACCAAAAGAACATAAGTATATTCAGATTACATAATATTTTAAACCATTTTCTTTGTTTGTTCCCAAGACACTGTGCAGAGAGAGAGAGACAGCCATAAGAGAAGCTCCAGAGTATTTGTTTGGGCTGCTCAGTATCCTGTTGGGGCTGTGAGGCCTATTTACTAAAGGACGTTAACTTGCGTTATTAGTAAATAGGCCCCTCTGAGATTAATGAAAGATGCGGTAAATAGTCCCGTTAATGGGCAGGCTTTACTGTGACTTGCTAAGTAAGTTCCATGAGGCCATGGCCAGGGGGGTGGGATTGTTTTCTATATACTCAGCCAGGCTGGTAAATATTTTCATATTACGCATTTTATTTTAGTCCTGGTCTTGTAGAGCCCTTGAGATGGTGCTCATGCAGATTGTCGAGGTGTGGCTTTATCATCTCTGAGCCTGACTTGCTAGAACTTTTTCCCCATTCTGAATTTCTACAAAGGTGAATTTTCAAAGGTTGCGCATGTAAAAAGTCGTACTGATATATGTAAAATAGCAAGTAAATGCTATTTTAGAAACTTCTACATACACGCGTAAATCAGGGTCCGCGAGTAAATTTGCGCATGTAAAAAAAAGGGACAGACCAGGGGCATTCTGGGGAGGAGTCAACATTAACGCGAGTAAGTTGCTATTTTATAAGCAATTTACGCATGTAAACATGGCACCTTTCTTGCGTATATTTACTCCTCGCTATATCTGGAGTAAGTGATTAATATCTTAAAAGTGAAAAAATGACTGGGTGAGGGGTCTGGGTGAAACGGGAGGACTTCAGGCTGAAGAGCCAGGAAGGTCTTCACGAGCTACAGATGGACTGGAAGAAGTGATAAACTAATTGGTAAAACTGGTAATTTGATTACTATGCATTTGTTAGAAAATCTCCTGACTTGTGTGTGTAAAACCTGACTTATGCGTCTAATTTATGCATATAAAATCTGCTCGTGCATCACTTTAAAATTTGAAGTAAAAATATGCGGGTATATCATTTGCGCACACTTATCTGGCTAAGTAGCAGCAAAGGCACTACTTAGCCAGATTAAATCTGAAAAGCTCTACTTGTCCATCTAAATTGCGCTTTTCAAACTTATCCCGTTAAGCAAGATAGCCGGATAAGTCATGAAGAAACGCTACTTAGGTGGATACGTCTTAAAACACTACTTATCCAGCTAAGTCATAAGGCCGGATAAGTCTAAAAAGTGCTACTTAAATGGAGAAGTTGTGCTTTTCAGTCTTTATCCAGTTAAGTGCTACTACTTATCTGGATAACTCAGAACTTGTGTGGCACACGTTTTTTTTACATACGAATGCATGTTTAAGCACATATTTGCACGTATTTTATAACCTGCACATATCAAATACACACAGGTTATCAAATACAGTAGTACATTTGCATACGACCATATATACCTGTGTAGTCAGGCCCTCCGAGTACTTGGGTGGTGGTTTATATCTCCTACACTGAACTTTCTATCTGAATTCAAATAAAAGTTTACAAAAATATTTTCATGGAATGTATATGATCTTCCTTGTGCTTTCTTCCATTTTATCACTCTCTGTGTGCTCATGTTTCTTAAATGTTATTGGGCAATAAGAACAGGAGCATTAGTTCATATCCTCTTACTTGGAATATATCATTATAGAGTGCTCCGAATTGGCTGCATATAACTTCCTAATGCGATGAACCTGTAAAATACATTGAAAGCCTGCCTGGATGAAAGCTGCTGCACTACATCAACCTAAATTACTGTAATGTTTGTTCTGAGCCTTTGAATTACCGAATGTAGCCTTGAGAATAGGGTTGCCAGCTGGTTTCATGGTTTTACTTTTCTTAAGAAAATCAGAGCTACAGGTTCATAGATGCTGTAAGGAAAAAAAAACCCCCAGGATTGAATTAGCCTATGGAGGGTTAAAAAAAAATGGTGTCAGCTGGCAACCTTACTTTGGAGAGGAGTTTTCTGAAAGCATTGTCTGAAAGCAATTAATTGTGGCTGTTTCTCGCCAGTTTAGAAAGCGCAGCGGTGACCTGTGTATCGGTGTGCTATTTTGTTTATATAATAGCAAAACTTAGGGGAGCAAGAGTAATATGGTGGTATTTCCCAAATCTGTCCTCCTGACTCCACAGCCAGTTGGATTGTTAGGCTATGGAACTGAATATGCATGAGACAATTTTGCATATACTGGGTCTCCAGGGTCCTCACACATATCATGCATGTTCATTGCGTGTATCCTGAAACCCCGATTGGCTGTGGGATGACTAGGGCAGGTTTAGGAATCTTTCCTTCTCCCTAGCTCCGCACTTACATGAGCAGTTTCAAAATTGCCCCCTAAAAATAAATAAATAAATAAATAAATAAATAAATAAATAAATATGTGTGTGTGTGTATGTGTGTGTATGTGTATGTGGTATATATATATATATTTATTTATTTTTAGGGGGCAATTTTGAAACTGCTCATGTAAGTGGCAGCTGCGTTGGGCATATTTGTATCTGAAAATTGCCCTCTCTCTCTGCGCAGGTAAATTTGTGTGCTTAGCGCCCTTAACCGTGAAGAGATTTTCTTGGGGGGGGGGGGGTGTTTGGGGAGGGGCTTGTATTTACATGCAATACCTTTTTAAAATTTTTAAAAGTAGCATGTTTTGTTTTTCTTTTTTTTCCTCGGGCAAGCTACCTGCACAGATTGGCAGGTGGAGATGTGTACATTTTCCGAGTAGGAGTGTTTTGTCACTTTGAAAATTGGTGCAAAATCTGTGAGTAAACATTATCCACAGCTTTTGCAATGATTAATGCAATTAGAAAATTACCACTAATAAACAGAGATTTTTACAGTCTCAGCTTTTGTTTCCCGCACCGTACATTCATGTTTCACTACTAGAGCTCTACAACTCCAAAAGAGGCCATATCATATAATAAAACCTGACTAACATTATTACTCCAGTACGAGCTAGGAATCGAACAGCATCAAAGGATTCCTTCCATTCATAACCCCGTCCAGCCAGCAAACAAAAATGAAATCAAACCAGTGATTCCTCTCTTTGCGATTGTGTCTTAAAAATGTATTCAAACATGCGTTATGAGTTTTCAACAGCATTGGGGGCCAGGTGAGCCATAAAATATTCCCAAACCTCGTGCCTATTACCCAGTCTCGCGCTGATATTTTCATTTTACCAAATCCGTTTCCGTTGACGCGCTAACTTTTCTCAGCCAGTCTTCAAAAGAAGGAGGGCAATTCCTTTTTCCGGCATTCTCCCTGCTAAATCAGGTTTCCATAATCCATGAAATTCTTCCCCTTTTTGAGAATATCTCCCAAATAAAAGCCCTAAGGTCTGCCTGGATCCACTCACCAGTAGAATTCCAAAAATCTTGAATCGTTTTGCAGAAGTATTGTGCGCTAAGCCACCTCTCTGTCTAGCACACATCACTATTGACCCTAGTTTGCCTAGGGTCAATAGTCTTCAACTAACAGGTGGTAGATGTTCTCTGTGCAGAATTCTGTATCGTTGCTCACAAATCTTGGCCAATATTGATGATGTCCTAGCATTTCTGAATATCTTGACCATTCTTCCTCAGATGTTTCTGTGCCAATAACTGGATTCCATTTATAGAGTATCCTAAGAGAGTCTTCTCTAATGCTCCTACAATAGCCTAGCAATGTGACCCTGGCAGCTTCCCCTTTTCAATACTTTCTTTTCCATTGCTGTTAGCTCTCTTTATTTGAGGGGTAAATATCTTGTGATAGTGTGAATGAGCTTAGATGTAAATATGCATAGAAGGAGAATCCCTTCAATGCAAACAATTCTTTAAATTGAATCCATGTACACAAATCTCCGCTAGATAAAGCTGTGAGATGAACAAAGAGGGGAGGATTTCACTCTCCTAATTCCTCCAGATCATAACCTCCAAAATCTGCGTGCACCCTAACACTGGGGTAATTGGTACTAATCGGCTAACGCCCTATACCCATATCTTTGCAGCAACAGAAGAGCCAAATAATCCTTCCTGTAAAGACAGAATACCTTTTCACCAAGGCAGGGCGCCTTATTTCCCCCTTATCTAACCAGTGTTGGACATCGCTAGATGAAGTCTACCGAGCAAGCAAATGGGTTTGGAAAGCTAAAGTAATGGGAGCAGATACCTGGTAGTCCAACACCACCCTTTCCTCAGGATGTCTGCAAAACTCTCAGACTAACTAGGGCCCTTTTAACCTTTCAAATTAAATTTCCCACTGTTTTGTTTGGGGTAGAAAAGGATGTATTGTAGGGAGATCGTTGGAAGCATAGACATCAATATTCAGCGGGCCAGTGAGCAGGAAAGTTACCCGGGGAACTCTGCCGGATATTCAGTGGAACATGCCTGGACAGGTAAGCCCGGGTCACTTTATGACAGCTCTTTTCCTGATCAGACTAACTTTAGCCAGATAGCGAATATCGGTGCTGACCGGCTGAAGTTTAGCCATGCTGCCAGCACCAGTTCTTCTTACCTCTCTAAAGTTTTTGTGTGGGGAGTGAGTTACCCATCCAAAATCTAGCTGGGGAGCAGGGAGAAATTTTAGATTTTTGTCTGGCTAACAAAGTCTAAGTAGAAAACATATAAGAGCCAACCCAAGGGATGCCAAGCTGGGTCAAATCAATGCCCATTGAGCCCAGCATCCTGTCTTCAACAGTAGCCAGTCCGAGTCAGATGGACCTGACATATTCAGAAAGAAGACCTATTTCTTGTTACTCTCAGGGGCAGCGATAGCTTTCTTTAGTAGGGATGTGAATCGTTTTTTGACGATTTAAAATATCGTCCGATATATTTTAAATCATAAAAAATCGTTAGAGGCGCGATACAATAGGAATTCCCCCGATTTATCGTCAAAAATCGTAAATCGGGGGAGGGCGGGAAAACCGGCACACTAAAACAACCCTAAAACCCACCCCGACCCTTTAAAATAAATCCCCCACCCTCTCGAACCCCCCCCAAAATGTTTTAAATTACCTGGGGTCCAGTGGGGGGGTCCCGGTGTGATCTTCCACTCTCGGGCCACGGCTGCGTTAATAGAAATGGTGCTGGCGCTACCTTTGCCCTGTCATATGACAGCTAATACATATATTGTGACATCAATCCAATTTTATCAAGCTTTATTGGTGAAATTTTTTTTATAAAAGACAATCACAATTTATCCCAAATACCCCACACAATAGATATAACAATAAAACATAATCATAACCACCCATCCATCACATATCATCCACACTCATTCATTCAACCTCTCGTAAAACCTCATTTCCAAATTTCTGAACATTCAAATGCTTCGACGTGAAATACAGATCATCTCATAACACATTATCAAATATAGATACAATATATTTTGTAAGCAGAAAGAGTCAAATTGCACATAAGTTTATGCGTTACACGAACGCCAATCCTCTTGATCTCCTTGTATTCTCTCTACATGTTTCGCCTTCCCTCAGGCTTCTTCAGGAGAGCTTTTCCAAACAATCTCCCACTGCTCATGTATCCAACATCTATCCACTGTGGAAACAGCTCCCCTAGTGAAACATTGGCGGAAGTATAATCATGCGGTGGAAGATCTCCGTTTTTTTGTATTACAAAAGGTTTCTGCTAGACGGGGTGGCAATATAAATAAAATATTATTGCAAAAGGAACAGCGATGGATTTTTAATTTACAGACTTTATGGCCAAAAGGATTGAATGATAAAATCGATTGGGTAACATGTTTTTAAAGTTTTTTCGATCATAGCCGTAGAGTCTGATTAAATGCCTTCTGCTGATAGGTTTGAATTTGGCGGGCTTGAAGGGGTGTGGACTGTTTGGAATGGTAGCACCATTGATTGGTTTGGATGTAATGTTCTTTAGGGGTGGTGATAGTGTGTAGTTAAGGTTATTTGATTGGTAGAGCTTGGTTTAAAAGGAAGTAGGAGGAGGATAGGCTTACTTCCGTTGATCCACTCGATGGGAGCGTTTTTTTGAGATGTGGTGATGGCGTTCTTTCGCCTAAGATGAGAAAGGTAAGAATTGTTGTTTGTCATGCTGGTGGTCTCTTGGGAGAAGTTCATCTACTTTGACTTTTTCTAATTGGTGTTGTTATTTTTTGGTTTAAGTAAATCTGAGATATGTGTTCCACGTTTTTGAATGGTTGAGATGATGTGAAGTTGGAGTCGGGGAAGTGTTAAGCTGTGCGTCTGGGCAAGTTCTTTGGGACGTACAGGTATGATAGTATTTAAACAATTTTATAAAGTTCTAAATTGTGAAACGTGTTAATTTGAATAATTCAAAAATTGTAAATTGTGTTAAAATGTTTTTAGAAAGCCCTGTGGGTAGATGTTGGATACATGAGCAGTGGGAGATTGTTTGGAAAAGCTCTCCTGAAGAAGCCTGAGGGAAGGCGAAACATGTAGAGAGAATACAAGGAGATCAAGAGGATTGGCGTTCTTGTAACGCATAAACTTATGTGCAATTTGACTCTTTCTGCTTACAAAATATATTGTATCTATATTTGATAATGTGTTATGAGATGATCTGTATTTCACGTCGAAGCATTTGAATGTTCAGAAATTTGGAAATGAGGTTTTACGAGAGGTTGAATGAATGAGTGTGGATGATATGTGATGGATGGGTGGTTATGATTATGTTTTATTGTTATATCTATTGTGTGGGGTATTTGGGATAAATTGTGATTGTCTTTTATAAAAAAATTTTCACCAATAAAGCTTGATAAAATTGGATTGATGTCACAATATATGTATTAGTTGTTAATTGGTTTGTGATATATTAATAAATTGCCAGTTTGGGTATTCTGTCAAATGACAGGGCAAAGGTAGCGCCGGCGCCATTTTGGTTCCTGTCCCCCAATGTCACGAGCGCAGGAGATCGCTCCCGGACCCCCGCTGGACCCCCAGGGACTTTTGGCCAGCTTGGGGGGGCCTCCTGACCCCCACAAGACTTGCCAAAAGTCCAGCGGGGGTCCGGGAGCGACCTCCTGCACTCGTTGCCGTATTGCAAAATGGCGCCGGCCGTGTTGCCGTATTGCAAAATGGCGCCAGCCGTATCCCGCCCTCCCCCGATTTAAACGATTAAAAAAAACAAAACAAAACCGCGACGATCAGATTCCCTCCCCCCCAGCCAAAATCGATCGTTAAGACGATCGATCACACGATTCACATCTCTATTCTTTAGTCTGCCTGGCTAATAATGTGTTTGGACTTTTTCTCCAGGAATTTGTCCAAACCTCTTTTAAACCCCACTGAACTAGTCACTACCAATAGATTCCACAGCTTGATTGTGCCCTGAGTGGAAAGCTACTTTCCATGTTTTGTTTTAAATTTGTTGCGTGTTCCTTTGTTTTCATATTATTTGCAAGGGTAAATAAACGTCCTTTATTTCTCCATTCCAGTCCTCTCATGATTTTAGAAACCTCTATCATGTCCCCTCCCAGCCCTCTCTTTTCCAAGCTGAAGAGGCCCAACCTGTGTAGCCTCCCCTCGTAGGAGAGCCGTTCCAACTTCTGTACCTTTTCTAGTTCTGTTGTGTCTCTTTTTTTTTTTTTTTTTTTTTTGGGAGATAAGGTGACAAGAACTGTGCACAATATTCAAGGTGCAGTTGCAGCATGGCTCAATACAGAGGCAATAGGATATTTTCCAGTTTATTCTCCATTTCTTTTCGGATCGTTCCTAACATTCTATTTGCCTTTTCGACCGCCGCTGCACACCAAGCTGAAAGATTTCAAGGTATTGTCCACAAGGACTCCGAGATCCTTTTCCTGGATGGTGGCTCCCAGTGTTTGACCCTGTAGTTGGGATTATTTTAAATCATTCTGACTGTATGCATCCTGACTCACCTGCTGACATACTGTACATACACTTCCATCTGCTAGCCTCTTCTTTAAATTCAGAAAGCAAACCAAGGTAGTTGAGGGAGTAGAGTTCTTCAACTTTAGGGGCAATGATCCCTCCCAGGTGCGTCAACCTACTTGGATTAAATTGCAGAGGGCAATCCTCCTCCCCACCCTGTGCCACTTCATTTTTAACCCCTAAAAATATTATTTCAGATTCACCCAAATCGGTTTTACATCCTGAATGAGTTTCATATTTCTCTGACTTACTATGTTAGGAATGGGAATCTCTGGTTTAGAGACCTATATTCCAGGTAAGGCTCTAATATGAGCAGCCAGTGGCTCTGTTATTTATTCAGGTAGGAGGGAAGAGGGATTCAGGACACGAGCTGGAAGAAGGGGGTTCAAACATCATTCACAGAGACTTCAGGCTCAAGGCTTCTGTCTGTTACCATAACCCATTCCTGAAAGTTTTCTTCAATGCCAAAATTGCACAAAACCTCAATCATGAAGGACCACTCCACCTGATCCAAAGGCCTTCTCCACAGCCACAGAAATGCAAAGAGATGCATCATCATCTAATTTTGTTCTGTATCTCCCACTTGCAATAGACAGTGACATGGGTCACATTACATTTGCAAAATTATCAACATGTTGCTGATTTGTTATTGAATCCAGAGGGGAAAAATAGGAAGCAGACCCATTACCCTGCAACTGGATAGCTCAGATGAACCCTAAATCCCTACGTTATCCGTGTTTTTTCTTCCTAGGGGAATGGATAGAAGGGAGCCTTTGGTGGCTAAGACCTTTACAGCCGGGAGAGCCATTCAGCGCACAATGCAACATACTCAATCTGTAGGTTAGGAGCATCTCAGTAAAGTTAGGGATCGTTGCCAAACTACAAGTCCCCTACTCAAGAGCTTTTAGTTCCAAACCAGTCTTTGGTGCTTTCTTCCTTTAACTCTGTTGCTAGACTTTCCTCTAATTAGTGTTTTGCTTCTAAACAGTCAGCCTCAGTTTGGCATCCTGTGCTGTTTAAAATGATTTTGAATTATTCCACCCCCACGTCTGTCTCTATCTCTCTCCTCTCCCCCACGTCCTACCAGCGCTCCCAAGACCTCTGGCTCGAGCACATGGTATTCTCTTTCCGCCTCTGGCCTAGACTGGGCTGGAATTCCTTCCATCTGCTCGTTTGGATTGAGGTCCCAGGATCCCACTGTGGCTTTTATTTCAGCACCATTGTTCATCCTCGTAGGGGTCTCTGAGATCAGCTGCAGGCTGGGAGTACTTTGCCCAGGACTAGGAGTGCTTCTGAGCTGAAACATTTAGTTTCTTTGTGTATTTTTCTCTGCATTGTTCTTATACCGTGAACTCTGTCCAGTCTTGTTAGTGGTTTGGCTGTTGTGTTAGTCCACTTGAATGTTAACAAATAAAAATAAATATATCTATATGGAGTGATACCCTTTTATTGGATTCACTTTATTTCCTGATTAGCTTTCGAGAACTGATACTCTCTCTTCTTCAGGTCAAAATGCAAACGAGCAGAAGATGTCATTTGCCAGGAAATATAAAGTAGTGAGGCTGCTGTAAAGTGAACCATAAAAGGCATGGGAAGGGGTGAGAAGGTGACAAGCCGTCTTATGCTTGTCTCACTGGTGACAAGGTGACAAGCCGTCTTATGCTTGTCTCACTGGTGGTTAACTTCCCTTTACCCGTCTGTTGTGCATTTTCTTTCTCTCTCCTTTTTTTGAGTGAATGCTCTTGTTTATATTTTCATTGCTGTTAGCCCTTTATGAATTTATATAAGTTGTAAAATCTGCTTCCCTTTCATCCTTTTCTGTTCCTCTTACGTACGTAGATCCTGAATGCACTGCTGTCAGTTCTAGGTTGTGTGCCCTTTATTGTAGTTTTGATGACGTAGAGGACTGAGTGGTGCAAGCAAAAATGAATAAATCGAAATGAAAAGATTTCCGCACGGGTATTTTACTTTGAAACTGACTTAGATCAGAAATAAATGAGTTTGGAACTGTTGTGTTGGCCCCCGAAAAGTAACCTGGGACTTTGCAATGTGGCACAGTTCCCAGTGTGTAAGGAGACAGAGGACTGGAGCAGTCAGGGCTCTGCAGGTGTGAAACGAGGTGTATTAGCTGGGCTAGGTGGCAGCTCATTGCTTCAGAAGCACAGGGTGCAGCAGGTAAGTCGTTTTGGCAGGCATATGAACCCCAAACAGCTGTAGGTGGATGAATCTTGCACTTAGACTTTCTGACTGTCTTTTAGACGGCAATGGTTCCTATCGGTTTGTCATCTTAAGGAGTATCACAAGTTTAAAGAGACAAAAACTAAAAGCTGGGCAAACTCTTGTTTGCCAGTTGGCAGACATGCAGGCTTTCATTCATTATAGTGTTGAGTGGGGAGTATTTTGTTTTCTGCATAATGCACGGCAACAGTCTGTTCACATAGCTGCCATCTTCTGATGTGTTTGTGTTCTGTTTGTTAGGACCTCTCTCCAGGAAGCGTGGAAGAAGCTGAGGAGGCTGATCCAGACGAGGAGTTCAAGGATGCCATAGAGGTGGGCCAAAATACGAGAAACTCCAAAGGAGATTGGTGTGTCCTGGTCCCGGCAGGCTGACTTCTTCATATTTAGTGAATTGTGCAAACGAGGCCTTGATGATTAGTTCCTTATTTATTTATTTGATTTATATTCCCCCTTTCAGCCCATCAAAGTGGACTGCATTCAGGTACTTCAGGTATTTCCCTGTTCCCAGCGGGCTCACGGTCTAAGCTTGTACCGGAGGCAATGAAGGGAACAGTGAGTTGACCAAAGTCACAAGGAGCAGCAATGAGATTTGAACCTTGGCTTCTCTCTGGTTCGTAGCCCAGTGCCCACTGCTTTAACCACTAGCTTACTCCTACACAAAATTTTCAGTTCGGTTATCTATTCAGTTTGTTCTTTTTTTAATTTCAGTGTATTTTTCACTTCTTTTCATTTGTTTCCATAGTTGAAGAACATAAATGCCATTTTGCTTGTATAAGATTGAATTTTATACATGTAGGTTGTACTTGTGCACATAAAATCAAATTTTATGCAGGTAAAAAATATTCTTTCCTACATCTAGACAGATGGATTCAGGACCTGTGGGTTATACACCCGCTCCAGCGGAAGGAGATGGAGGAAACTGATGTCACAGTATATCTACCCCTGCAGTGACATCAGCCTGCCAGTATTCTCAGTCTCCAGCAGATGATGGGCATGCATTTCCCTACTGGGGATTGCTTCAAAATTTAGAGGAGAATAAATTGGAGATTTGAGTTGCCCCTCTCTCCTGTGGTGATACCTAATAGTCCCTCCCCCAGTTGGGAATTCCTGAGGTGATTTCTGTGATCCCTCAGATGAGTACTTGGTCCGGTAGTTGGTTCTTCAGCCATTGTGTGGACTTAGCTGTATTAAGCAGCTGAAAGGCAGTGGGTACAGGAAGCTGAGTGCGGCAGTGACTATATATGCCCTCTCCCCTTGTAGCCGGAGACAGTCTCTGTACCCGGCCAGGAAAGCTGACCACAGGTAAATTAAAAAAAAAAAAAAAAGTCAGAGACAGAGTAGGGGGGTTGTGCAGGACTTCCTCCGGTCTCCGTGCTCGGTGTGCGCCGTTCTGACGTTTGTTCCCGCTCCTGTGGGGGTTAGGGGAACTGGGCAGCCTGGCGAGTTGAGCAGCCCGGGTGGGCTAGACCCGGCTGTTGGGCTTCTTTCTGTGTGCCATGTGGTAGGCCGTGGTGGCGTTTTCACTTTGTTTCTGCCCGTTTAGCTGCCCTCTACAGGACCACAAGTGCGTCTGGCTGTGCGTCCAAATTGTGTGCCCAGTTTCTTTTGGCGTGGTGACAGTGTGGGGCATAGACTTGGGACGCCTGAATTTTGTACGCCGAAATGTTTTCAGCGTGAACTTGGCTGGATGCACATCTTCAGTCGCCTGTTAAGCACACTGATGGACTAATGGCGCTGGTGGCAAAGAAACCTAAGCGCCTTTCCCTCTGTACTGCCTGTCTCAGCCTGGAGTGCCCGCTAACTTATGCCAGCACTGCATAGCGACTCAGGGCGGATTATCTTCATCTGATTTTTACTAAGCCTGGTTCTTCCCAGCTTGATGATGCCCTGGTTAAGGACATATTAGGAGGGACGCCTGACCTTGGAACTCCCTTGCTTGGTTCCTCAGCGGGGGATGGCAGCTCAGTGGGCGCAGCACAAGTGCCTTCTGGTTTTGGCATGGATCCTTCTGCCTTCTCTGGGATGATTTTCAAAGCCATTTCTGAGTGTAAAACCAGTACTTTATACGCAGAAATAGGCTTTTAAAAATGTGCCCATCCTATATGTGTGAAAAATAAATGCGTAAGACCTCCGCACACGTACTTGTACCTGCAGTAGAGGAAGATGCTCCCAGCGTGGTGGTGCTGCACGGTTTGTGTTTATGTGCATAGTTTTTTTTTTTGTTTTTTTTCCTTGGGAAACTACTGGCACAAATTTGTATATGTAAAGGGGTCTGGGTAGTTTTTCTGGGATATTTTTCAAAGGGAAAATATTCGTTTTCTTTCACTTTTTAAAAAAAAAATTTGTGTAAAGTCCAAAGGGAAAAAGTACTCATGAACTTTGCATCATTGCAGGACATTAAGGGTCGTTATAAAGCTGTGCTGACTGGCACTATAAAGCCAGCAGTACATCTAACTGATAAATAATAGACTGTTAGGGATATGGGCTCAGTCTTGTAAAGGGAGGAAAACCCAATTGGAAAAAAAAAGAATTCTCTACTTGCCAGTATAGTTTAGAGCCCCAACAGCGCATACAGTAACACAAATTCATATATCATGCTGTTTATCAATTACCTTCGCAGCCCGAAAACAGTGCACATGGAACACCACCTACCACCACCACCACCCTTGGTATTTCACTGGACTTTGCAAACTAGTGCTACTGGTTTTAAAGGGGACCTCAGCTCACATATTTCAGTATGGACTGTTTAATTCTTTTGTTAACTGGGACGGAGATGTAGAAGGAACTCCCACTGTCAGATTTGCCTGTATGCTGCTGGCCTGGTGGAGGGAATGTGGTGAATCTCCCCCTACTCCATCTTCCTCTTTGCCAAATTATTTTCTTTAGTTTGGCTTGTATGCAATTTGAGCCTGTGAGGGACCAAACATTGTTCGAGAAGTTGCAAAATAAGTGTTGTGCTAGGATTGTCTAGGCTGAGATAAAGGGGCCGATTCACTAAAGAGTGCAAGTCATCATGTAACTCTTTCCTTTACTTGCGTGGGCATAAAAACGTGTGGTTAGCTGCGATTAACCTTAACGGTGCGCGTAGCTTTGTGCTTTTGTACAAACAACGTCTCCTACTTCCTGGTCCTCTCTCACCTCCTCCCTCCCCACCACCACAGCCAGGAACAGATAAAAGGCAGCTTTACACCTACCCATGGGGTCACGAGAGAGAGAGGAAGGGAGTAAGGGGACAGTGGCTGGTCCAGGATTTGCATAGAAAGTTTGTAGAAAGCGCGGGTCAGCAATTGGAGATCCATATTTAGCTGTGAGCTGCTTGGATGATAAGACAGCTGGATAAACTGGATATCGAGCCCAGTATGAGAAATTGGCCTGTCCTCCCTGTATGAGGTTCTGATGTGGTGTAAGCAAAAAAAAAAAACAAAAAAAAACATGCATAAGTTATGTATATTTGTGCACTTTAGTGAATTGCCAGCTAATGTCCTTGTTTCAGAGGAGTAGCTTAGAGGTTCTAGCAGAGGGTCGCGAGCCAGGGAAACCAGGGTTCAAATCCCGCTGCTGCTCCTTGTGACCTTGGCCATGTCGCTTCACCCTCCATTGCCTCGGGTACAGATTTAGATTGTAAGCTTTTTGGGGGTAAGGAAGCACCTATTGTACCTGAATGCAATCCGCTTTGAAGTGCCTGATAAAGCAGAATATAAAATAAATACATAGAAATAAATAATTTCTCGTTAACGTGGTCTGGTGTGTGCAGTGCTTCCACGTGGGAGCACCACGTTGCCTTTTCGCAGAGAGAATGCTATGTAACAGTCTCGAGGAGCAGTGAGCAACTGAGTGCGAGTGTAAATGGCGATTCAGTGAATCAGCTCCTAAAAGTTATACATTTTAGACTCTGCATATTTATCTGTAGAAACCTGGAGGTTCAGATCCTGCTTAGGATGGGCAAGTTTGGATGTAGAAGGCAGGTGCAGATTTCTCTTGCAGAGCATTCTGTCTTAAGTGCTCTTCTTTTCTACTTCCTCTTTCTTTTCCTTGATGTTTGTTAATTTTTTTTCCCCCGTGCTGCTTGAGAAAGGAGCAGCAGCTGATGGTGATGGTGAGTACAGGCCGAGATTGTGTAAGGTAGGGGGGGGGGAGAGAGAGAGAGAGAGTGGGGTTCCAGAATTGCAGTTGAAATGTCAGTGACGAGATTTACGAGGTTCTTCACAATCCCGAGATGAACTGGTTCAGTGATTCACTGATATTCCACGAGTCACCTAAACCAACCAGAAACCAATACCTTGCTACCAACCTTTCCCCAAAACCACCAACCTGGCATCCACAAGAGCACGTGCATGCTCCGTAGCTGGTCCCGCCTTATAGATATACGCCAGGAGGACTGCCAAAAAATGTTCAAGCAAAAACTAAAGACATAGCTGTTCGCACTAGCTTACACCTAATCCTACTCATCCTAGCCACACAGCATCCTCCTTATGTTGCTGTTTATGTACTTCAGACATTTGCTTATATTCTTGATACACGTGCTATTACCTTTATTTCCTAACTTCTCTTACCTAATCTCTAAGCTATACCATGTACCATACCTCTCTCTATTCTGTACCTCATAACTTCAATCCACATTCGATACAGTAACTATTTGATAACTTCCCCCTAGTGTATTATAAGCAACCTTGTAAATAATTTTAGAGCTGTGTATATAGCTCCCTTTATATTTACTCTCCACATTTGCATCCCCATATATATATATATATATATATTAGGGATGTGAATCGGATCCGATATCGGATCCGATTCTGGTTCCGATTCACATCTCTATAGATGTGAATCGGATCCGATATCGGATGTGAATCGGATCCGATATCGGATCCGATTCACATCCCTAATATATATATATATATATCATATAGACACACATTCTGTTCATGGCATTGTATGTATTTGTTCTCCTGTTACCAGTCAAACGCCTCTTAAGCGTAGTTTCTCGTTTATTGTAAACCGATGTGATATCCGTATTGAATGTCGGTATATAAAAACCGCTAAATAAATAAATAAGATTCAGTCCCCACTGGGCGTTTCTGGGTGGGCAGCTAACTGAGTTGCTGAGAAGTCTATACGCAATACCCTCCCTTTTGACATCACCTGCTTAAACCACAATGGATCACCACGACTTCCACAAAAAATAAAAAAGAAACTACCTAATAAATATCCCACTGCTAAAACAAGCCAAAAACCTCATATACATCACTTTCCTCTTGATAAACGCTCAATCACTAACAAAGAAACTAATGATCATATCAGAACTGATAAACACAAAGAACCCTGACTTCTTTGCAATAACAGAATCGTGGCTTAAAGAAACTGACACGGTTCTAACAAATCAACTTTCCAATAATGAGTATGATTTATTCTCAATTCCTCGAAAATCCCGAAGAGGTGGCGGATTACTACTCATTATAAAAAAAATTTCAATATGAAAATGATTCCTCAAAACCTCCCCTCAAAATTTGAAATTGCACTGCTAGAATCTGATTTTCTTCAAATCTGTATATTATATTGTCCCCCAAAACTCCTTGACAATGAAATCTCCACACTGATTGAATTTCTTATAACCAACGTCAGTGTTAAAAAACCTTCAATAATTCTTGGTGACTTCAACCTCCAAAACAACAACTCAACTAGTTCCCAAAATTATCAAATGCTACTTGACATGCTTGCCAGCCTCAACATGAACCAAATTATAAACAACCCCACTCACAGAGCTGGTAACACCCTAGATCTAATTTTCACTAACCATTACTTTAATACTCACACAACATCTATTAAACCAGTTCCTTGGTCCGATCACTTTCTCATTAATTGCAGTGCCCAAGTAATCACAAACCAAATTTATGAACACAAATCGCCTCTGTCTTTCAAATACAGACCCCCCTTCCAACTCAACTCCCTCAAACAAGAATTGAGTAAACAACTCACAAACCTAGATTTATCCAACATCCAGAATGCTACCCAGTCCTGGTTCAGTCTCACAAAACAAACTGCTAATAACATAAATCCAGAGAAAACAAAAATTATAAAACACAAGAGAGCAAAAAACAATCCATGGTTCAACTCTGAACTTTTGAATTTGAAATCTAACCTCAGAAAGTTGGAAAAAGAATGGCGCAAATCCAAATGCCAAATAACCAACCAAAGATACCCCTCTAAACTTGCTGAATACAAGAAAGCGATCCTAAACGCCAAATGCGAATACTATAGTCTAAAGATCAAAAATGCCACAAATAAATCAAACTCACTATTCAACATAGTGAAGAACCTAATAGATAGCAGCTGCATAGATAAATCAACCCCCAATACCAATAATCTAAGTCAAGATCTCGCAAAGTTCTTTAAAAACAAAATAGACAAAATCACAAACTTTTTTAACACCCCTTCCTTTAATATTCCTCACACTACATCATCATCTACTTCATGGTCAAAATTCGAATCAATATCCAACATCGAACTAGAAAAGATACTTCAAAAAATAAACCCAGCACAACATGAGCTCGATACTATTCCCACTCGAATTATAAAGGAAATATCACATATTATTGCTCCTACATTAACCGCAATTATAAACAAGTCACTCGAAGAAGGCTTCCTCCCAACCAATCTGAAAACTGCAACCATTACTCCGATCCCTAAGAAAAAGAACATTGATCCCAATGATCTAAATAACTACCGTCCAATTTCCAACCTTCCTTTACTAGCCAAACTGATTGAGAAAACTGTGCTATTTCAACTAAATGAGCACCTTGAAAACAACAACATACTTCACCCCGCTCAACATGGTTTCAGAAAGAACCGCAGCACTGAAACCCTTCTGATAAATTTAACTAATAAATTAACAAGAGGATTTGATAAACTGAATCACTTATTGGTTATGCTCGATCTATCTGCTGCCTTTGATACAGTAGATCATAATCTACTAATATCAAGCCTTGCCAACATAGGCATAACTGGAAACACCCTCAGTTGGTTCACTTCATTTCTAAAAGACAGATTCTTCAAAGTCACCTTTAATAATTGCTCATCTGATCCCTACCCATTTGAAACAGGAGTGCCGCAAGGATCTGCCTTGTCTGCCATTCTATTTAATATTTATCTTCTACCACTCTGCAACTTCATTGCCAATCTAGGCATCCCATTCTTCCTCTATGCAGACGACATCCAGCTACTAATCCCTAT
Organism: Rhinatrema bivittatum; assembly: GCF_901001135.1. NCBI lineage: Eukaryota > Metazoa > Chordata > Amphibia > Gymnophiona > Rhinatrematidae > Rhinatrema > Rhinatrema bivittatum. The sequence goes on along the minus strand of NW_021820598.1, from coordinate 191,400 downwards.
AACATCTACTATTGAAGAAACCATTTGCCTAACAGTAAAATACCTCAAATCAATCCAAACTTTTCTAAACCAACTAAAGCTATGTTTAAATATGAACAAAACTGAATGGATCCTAATAAAAAGAAATTCCTCAGTCCAACCCTCACAAATACCTTATATTCAAATTGATAACTCCAATATTCAAATGAAGAATCCAATAAAGGATCTTGGAATATGGATAGATAATGACCTAAGCTTTAAGAATTGTATCGCTATAAAAACAAGAGAAGGATTTCATAAACTCCAGATTCTCAAACACCTCAAACCTCTTTTGTACCCAAATGACTTCAGAACAGTTCTTCAAACCCTCATCTTCTCAAGCCTGGATTATTGCAACGCAATTTTCTTAGGTCTACCCAAAGCTACTCTAAAACCACTACAATTACTGCAAAATGCCGCTGCACGAGTACTCACTGGCAAAAGGAAGCTTGATCACATTTCTCCAACCCTAAAAAATCTTCATTGGCTACCCATTACACAAAGAATCAAATACAAATCCTTAAACATTCTCCACAACGAAATCTACAAAGATAACAATTCCTCTCTGAACAACATGATCTCAATACACAAATCACCACGTACTTCAAGATCTTCTGACAAACTACTTCTAATCATTCCACCCCTATCATCTGCAAAACTTTCGGCCACTAGAGATAGAGCCTTCTCGATAGCAGGACCGATAATATGGAACTCTATCCCAGGACACCTAAGCTCTATCAGAGATCCCAAAACCTTCAAAAAAGAACTAAAAACATGGTTGTTTTCATTCTCTGTATGAAGTTGTTTCACTGTAAACCGGGGTGAAGGCACTCAGCTATACTTCGGTATAAAAAAAGAAAGAAAGACTATTGGTCTATTATAGTCTATAAGTTGTCTTAGGCCTGTGTTCACATTTGGACAGGTTGTCCTAGATATCTTCCATTACTTTTAACTGTTCCTTAATTCTACTTCTTACCAGCTGTCCTTTTGGGGCTTATTCCTTCAAACCATGCAATGGAGCACTTTCTAATGGACAACCTAGCTTTGCAAACAAGTTGGACCTCTGCGCCGTCACCTGTGTTAATGACCGGGGGGGGCGCGGGAGCACTACGGTCAAAGTCTTTGCTCCAGGTGGGCAGTAGGAGCAGGGCAACGCCATGGCTACGTTATTAGGCGGGCGAACTTGGGAGCGGGTCTGCTTTTCAGTCGTTCATTGGTTTGTAGGTCCTTCTTTTGCTAAGACCAAGTTCCTCTCTCATGTGTAGGAGGACGACGACGTCTCCCAGTGCCCCGTGGAATATGACCTAGGCCTCCAAGACAACGGTTTTCTGAGTAAGAACGAGGTGCTCAGGAACAAGGTGTCCAAGCTAACAGAAAAGTTGCGCAAACGGTACCCTGCTAATAACTTTGGTAGGTCACATTTATTTTTTGTGAGGATGTTTTATGCCTGGAAGGAACTGGAGTGATGTAGCTGAACCTTGTTTAAAAAAAAAAAAAAAAAAAAAATCATTCGCTCATAAAGTGTTACAAATGCCTAGTTTACCTGTTCTATTAACATCCTTTTTAGTGCTTTAATTATCTGTTAATTAGATGGTTTAGGAATAGTTGGTGTTAATTTAATCACCTTCTGAATATCTTAGCACTTTTCAGTAGTAAAAATGTTTGATAATTTGCTGAGAAATGCTCAGCAAAAGCAATTAAAAAATCAAAAAGTATCTCTCTTAGGTAACACTGCAGACCGCAGGAAGTGTATGTGGCCTATAAGCGCGGGCCCTAGTTTTATTGGGCAAGGCGTACAGAATTCTGTGGCCAAAATTTGACAGCTCTGCGTCCTATTTGCGCAGTGTAGCATGCGTCTGTATAGCACCGGTTAAAGGGTCGTGCTTTTAAATTTGCACTCCGTTTCGAACTGCGCAGCAAAGATGGAATAATAAAGCCAGTGAATCGATGAAAGTGGGGAGAGCTCCATTGCCTGGGGGAAGGAAGACATTTCTGAGTGCTTCCTGTACCGACTGGATTTTGAAAACCGTATTATTTCAGCTACTAATCCACGTGTGTAGGTAATGCGGTCGGGCCGGGTTAGATTGTCTTCGCGCGCTATTTTTACGTAGGTGGGAGGGTAAGGGGGGGTAGAAGTTGCACCAGAGAGATGTGGGAGACTGAGGTAGGGGAGACACCATCGGAGCCGCCGGGTCCACCCATTTTTCTCCACTGGCTGCCAGTACCACAGTCTCTGCTTGAGCTCCGCCTTAACCCTGCAATTTCCCAACCCCCGAGGATCTCCCCCCCCCCCCTCCCCCGAGCCTTATCCCATGCCGTTGTGAATTCGGCTGGGAGACTGCTCCGTCCGTCCGCAGTCTTTTTCTGTGAAGAAATTGCTTCGTTATGGGACTCCTGATTCTACCCCCGTACAGAACTTCTTTTCAACTGAAAAATGCTTCTGCGCTATGGAGACGGTTGTGAAATAGCCCACGTGGTTGTAAATTACACGGGCACTTTTAGCTCGTCTATTTCATGCCACTTGTCAGAGAGAGAGTGCCTGGGGGCGGTCGAGGAGGGTTAAAATAGGACATGTACTTCTGAAAAGGCCTTGTGCGTCTGCTGATTACTTCTCTGATCTGAGTGGGCCCCCCTCTCCCCCACCGGGAAAGCTTCCTCACGGTCCAGCTAAAAGCCCTCACGTGGTCTTAACTCGGCTGAAGAGGGGGGCAAGCTAGGTGAGTTAAATTGCTTTAGCCGGGGCTACAACAACATTTTAAAACATTTTCTCTGTATGTCTGAGCTATATGGCTGTTCTGCCATAGCCCCCTTGATTTCCTCTTCTCCAGTATATAAACATTTATGCCCATAAGTCTCACCTTACAGGTGGCATAGGCTCGACACCATTTTGGTAGCCCTGCTGTGGACCCTCTGGGCTCTCTATGCCTTTGGAAAAGCAGCCCTCAGAACTGGACGTGCTGCTCTAGAATAGGGGTAGCAAACTGATCATCAAGAGCCACGGATGTGATTTTCAGAAATATATTTGCATGTTCTGCCTCCATTGTATGCAAATATCACTCATGTAGGTTCACTGTGGAAATCCTGCAAACCAAATCTGTTTGTGGCTATTGAGAACCAGAGCTGGCCTCTATATGAAGTCTTACTCATGACCTGAGGCTTTCCATACCTCACACCATTCCTCTGGGTTTTTGCTCTCAAGACACCCTTTTTGCGGTTATATTTGCAGTGCAACACAATTGACCATTGCTGAGGCTTTTATAAATAACTCTGTTACAAGTCTTATTATCTTTTCCTTCTGGTTCATTTGCAATGTTGCTAACTAAGACATTGAATAGTCCCAGCCCTATGATGTATCCCTGTGGAATTCTGCTACTCATGCTCTTCTCCTTAACATGAACTCTGTGCACCACCAGTGTCTGCTGCTTGTTATTCAAATAGTTTCTACCCTGTTTAACACCATGCAACCCATCCTCAGCCTGTCCATAGGTCTCCTGTGTGGAACACTGCTTGAAGGTTTCATTGATCTACAATCTCTGCCTATAATTAGGCTATTACCAAACAGGCAGGATTCTGTGGATGGTGATCCAGGATTGCACAGAAGTGATCCGTTTATCAACAAAACAAAAACCACAGTTCCTGCTTTGTGGACAGAGTTTTTGGCTACAGTCCAGTATGACAGCTATTCGGCCCAATTGCTAGTCCAAACTTGAGTCTCCAAATGATGGAGTTCTGCCATTTAATTAGTGTGGATGTTGACAAATGACAGTAAAATAAGGGAGCCCGGTTGCAATTCTAAACTGCAGACAAAACAGGGTTCTTGGATTATCTGTGGTCTGTCATTAGGATTTGGTTTTGGGAATGGGAGTTCCATTCTGTCATCAGCTCCTTTTGCAAGTAACCGATAAAACAAACTGTATGAGAGCAGCACTGTGTGTGTGGAGCAAGCACCTGGGAACTCCTGGCCAGTGACAGGGCAGTAAATGTCAATGCTTTCAGCCCAGGTGAAGCATAAATTCTGCACAGAGAAAAAGCTTTCAGTATCACCAGCTAACACGTCAGCAAGCAGTCAGTTTGCCAGGATTAAAGGTTAGAGACTAGAACACAAGCTGAAGGGGAGGGGGAGGGGGGGGGGCGGCGATCAAATTCTGTATACCAGTTTTAAAAGGAAAAAAAATGATAGGGTAGATTTTTAAATGCCTGCGCGCGTAAAATTTGGCCTTTACGCGCGTGGCCGAGCCTTGCGCGCGCCGGGTGAATTTTCCAAGAGGCCGGTACCCGCTCAAGTGCTGGGCTTCTTGGACGGGGGGGGGCAGGCCAGGACAGTGCTGTTGATGGCTGTCCTGGAGACCCACGCACCGGCAGCTGGCTGGCACGTGCAACTTACTTCAGCTTGGGAGCTGAAGTAAGTTGCAAAATAAAGAAGAAAACAAGGAAAAGGTAGGGTTTAGGGGGTGGGGAGGAGAGGGGAAGGGGAGGTTAGGTAGGGAACTTGGGAAGGCCGGATGCATCGCTGTGCAAAAATTGCATAAGTTCCCCCCTTCCATGCGCGCGGCCATGGGATTTTATAACACGCGCTGGCGCGCGCACGTAATAAAATTGGCACATCCATGGGTGCGCGTCGGGAAGCGCGCGCACGTTTAAAAATCTACCCCTATTCTTTTACCAGGCTTTTAAAAGAAATGGCCTTCATTGAAACTAATGAAAACTACTGTGTGCTTTATAAAGATATAGCCAGCTAGTTCCATCTGTATAATAATAGTGGAGTGCATTTTTCTGACCAATTCCAATGAGCCATCTACAGACATTCATTGGGCTGACTTGGGGGGCCCCAGGGGTGAGTGCTGCAAGCAGCCATGTGGGGGACTTGGGTTAAATTATCAGATGAGGTCTTCTGTTCTCCAGGTCGGCTGTTGCTGCCGATGCAGCAAGGTTGACACTGCCAGCCCCCGGGGGAGGGAGTCTCAATCATTGTGCAACGGAGATACCTAGTGGCTGAAATCTTGGGCCTGTGATGGCAGGATTACAGAAGAAGCCCCACTCTTGTGGTCCCCAGCCAAGGACTGTTGGCTGCGATGACTGGGGAATTGAGAGGGCATAAAAAAACGGTCGATCGATCCGTTGGTAGCAGTGAGTGAAGGCCCATGTCGCCCTAGCCCAATAGAGGCTGGAAGACCAAAGGAGCAAGGGGAGGCTGCCAAGCCCCCTTACCCCATGTGCTGGCATGGCACATGGGGTAAGGGGGCATGGCAGGGCATTCCACGTTGTTTAATTAAGCTGTGTGATTGCACCCAACGGATATTCTTGTCAGCCCACCATAGGTAGCATTGGCATTGTTCTTCTAATGACAGCAGCCATAATTTATACCAGCGTCTCCTACGTATTCATGTTAGCTCTGAGTGCAAGTGTGCACTGGTTTTTGCATTAACAGCGAAAACCGCTAAACTGTGATATTTGTTTTCTTCATTTTTTGTGAAAAGAAAAATACATCAGTGAGTGTTTTTTTTTTTTCACCGTTGGTAGTGAGTAGCGAGGCTATTAATCCTCTTGGATACATATTTTTTTCCATCAATAAGCAAGGCTGAATTAGATATGATCTGTGGATGACATTAGGCGCCACTGAACGGAACTGCTCTTTAAGCTAGTAGAGCTTTGAGCTCTACTGAGCATGTGTGGAAGTTACCTCAGAGTCTCCTCAGTCTGTTTTCATCTGTGCTGTGCATTGATGGTTTCTCTGACTTTCAACTTCTTTCTCCTTAGTCAATAATCTTCTCTTGACTTGCTATTCTCTAGCGACCCACAGTAATACTTTTCAATGCTAATTACAACTTTAAAAACAAAACAAAAAAATAAACCTCAATGACTGAAAATTTTCCTCAGAAGATTCCAGATGGCATCAAAGAAAACTATCAGTGGCTTCAAGACTTGTGTCTGAAGGACAAATAATGTCCAAAACAGATGTACATGACCTATGCTATCGATGCTTAGGACAAGAACATTACCAGCCCAACTGTCCTGTGTGTGGACGGATGTTTCCTAGGTCCCAAAGATCGAGGGCAGCAAACATAGCTTGTCCAAGAACTGGCAATAAAAGCAGGACTGCTTCTGGAAGTCACTATTCTTCTCCATTGTCAAAAAGTTGCTGTAGCAGATCCTCTAGAACTACTTTCTCAAACCGGGGTGACCCAGACTGGATGGCCTGCCAGGTATTGAGCCTGAAGCGTCCATGGAGTCAGTCATGGTGCCTAGCAAGGCAAAGCACAGAGACTCATCGCCGCACTTAATACAATCTGCCCCAATGCCGTCAAAGAAAAGCATCAGTGCAGCATTGAGAAAAACCACCTGCACAATGAGATACTCTGGGACCTTTAAGACACTCGGTATACAGGGCATCAAAGTCCCAAAAATAAGAAGGGTATGTGATGCGCGCTGCATCTGAATAGATGGGGTTGAGAGGCGTTCCTGGGACTCTGAACCATTTATCCTAAATTTCATGTGTTCAGATTGCAGTCACTGAAGTCATAATGAGCAAACATCATCCTAAGCAGTCCCTGCCTGCAATGTGGGGAGAACTTTGGGGAAAATTGCAAAGGCAACCAAAAAAGCTTGCCTCTGGAAAAGCAGATGAAACGGGTAAGCAGGCTTCAAATGAGGCATGGCCTGTTCTCTCGACCCCTTTGATTAACAAAAACCCTGCAGTCGATGTTTGAAAAATTCTCAGAAAAACTTATTGCGAGTATTCATTCTGAAATGAAAATGGTGGTATAAGGTGGCCCCCTTAGTCGCATCGGTGCAGGAGGCCTCCACACGTATTGAGGGGACAGTTGCAAGTGTCGAGGACCTGGAGATGTATCTCACTGGTGCATGGCAAAAAGTGAACGCACTAAAGCCAAAGATATGCGGCACTTACTGAGAAGTTAGATACTGAAAATCAGGGAAGATGGAAAAATTTACTGTTAGGTCACCAGAGAGGTGCGAGGGGTCAGACTTGAGGGTGTTTTTAGTCTGTTGGGTCCCAGAGGCCCATGACTTGGCCGAAAAAGATCAAGACATTCAGACAGAATGCTCGCTCCACCCCTGGGCCCAGGAGGAAGACTGCGTACAATGATTCTCCAATTGCATGGTACTCCGACAGAATAAAAATGCTCAATGCAGCCCGCATGCTGGGAGAGGTTACATTTCAACAACACCGGATGTCTTTCTACCCTGACTTCTCAGCGATGCTACAGAAAAAATGTCAGGCTTCAGCGCGATTAAGAAATCTTTCAAACAAAGCATTATTCAGTATGCCTAGCTTTACCCAGCAAAGTTGAAAGAGGTGGACAAAAATAAGCCTAGGCTTTTTGAGTCTCCCGCAGAAGTACAGCAGTTCCTAGGCCAACTGGGTGAGGCTCGACTGCATAAGAACAGGCAATAACAATGGCGATCAGCTCATCGCGAGCAGGCGAGGCAAAGCAGCCCGGACACCCGAGGCAGCAAAGGTGAGTGAAATTGCTTTGGTGTACAAGCTTTTGATTCTTTAGTTTATGCCCGACTGGCTTGATTGGAATCTGGGGGGCTCCTGGAGACTCATTATGAAGAGTTGATCTGGATTATGCGTGACCTTACAGGAATTTGGTTTTATTTTTTACCTTGTTTTTATATTGTACTACCTTTGGTTGGGGGGGAAGGGGACCTATATTGAGACTTCTATACCGGAAGTGCCACCATTTTGGGTCGCCACTTGTTGTGACCAAGATAGTGCTGAGTCCAGCTTACAGCAGCACAGAATGAACAGTAACAGCTTATTTAGCATCTTTTGACGTGACGAGCTAGGGAGCTCCCTCCCATGTGATTTAACTGGCAGTGCAGAGCCAGTTTACATATGCGCTGTCCTGCTTAGTCTCCAGTCAGTCCTGGAAGATACTGAAGGGCTTGAGTGTGAGCGCTGTAGTCCCTATACTGGTTTACACATTAATGCTGTTACAATTAATGCAAATAATGGAATATGCCATGCTTATGCTTATATTACCTTACGATTATTTATTGTGGGCACATAGAGAGGGGTTAGGTAATGGCTCTGCAGGGATTTGTTGCAGGTAGTGAGGTTTGGGGGGCTCTAGGAGAGGGTTGGGTGGAGAAGAGCTATTGCCTCAGAGGATCTTATGTTATCTCCGCTGCTTGGTTGCTGGATTTAAGAGGTAAGGGGGAGAGAAGGGGGATTTTGGAGGTCTTGGGAGGAGTGGGAAAGGGGGTAATTGTGTGCTTCCCAATGATGACCTCTCCCCTTGGTCATAAGGGTGCTTCCACCAAGGGGGGGCCTAGGTTCTTTCTTAGTTTGTATTTATCTTTTACTGTGGGTGGGTTTTTATGGGGATGGGGTTTTTCACAATCTCATACATTATGGATTGGGGATATCGTATATTCCCGGACTCAAACTAATATATCTCATCCTCGCCAATTCCTTATCTCCAATTACACCATGATTGACCATCTCCATTATTGTTTACATGTTTGAATTAATAACCTGTCCTTTCTCTTCTTTCTCTGCCAAGTTCCAATCTCCCTGTTATATGTAACTGCATTTTCCGCACCACTGTTTTTAGTTTATGTTTTATGATGCACCCCTGTTCTATGTGAACCAGCATGATGGGACTGCGTTCCCGAATGCCGGTATATAAAAACCCAAAATAAATAAATAAATAAATAAAATATTGCCTAGTTGAGGGGGTCGCTGGGTAGATTGGAGAAGGCCTGGAGGGGTAGGTGGCTTAGTTCTAAAATAGTTAAGTGGTTGGGAGGGGAATGGGGGGGTTTAGGGATGAGGTTCTTAGGTGGGGGGGACATTTAAAAACAGGCATATTTAGGATGTGGGGATGATTTGTTAGCTGCAAAATCGATGTAAGGTTATGTATATTGGGGGTGCATGGTGTGGATAAGTAGGGGTTTCTGAATGCATTTTGTAGTTTCACCTTCCTCTTGACTCTGGTAGTTCCTTTCATCTGTATACATTAAAGGTTCAACAGATATGAGTGTCTCAGCTAATTGCATATCACTAAATGTACGGGGAATTTCCTCGTCTATCAAGAGGAAACATATTTTGCAATTTGCACGTAGACATAAAACGTATATTGTAGGAAACCCATCTTACTAGGGTGGAGCACGAAAAGTTGTGAGGAGAATGGGTAGGTCAATTATATTACTCCTCGTATAATTCCAGAAGTAGAGGAGTTGTGTCTTAGTGGATAAACATGTGCCCCTCCAGGTAGAGCGTTCTTACTAAGATCCAGATGGAATATGTGTTTCTTGACTGCACCCTGCTGAATATGAAGTTCATGATGGTCAATATTTATGGTCCCAGTGATGGTCAATCAGAATTTTATAAAATGTTTGTTGAACAGCTGTTAGCTTGGGGACCACAGCACCTTTGCATTGGAGGAGATTGGAACATTAGCCCTGACTCTAGCATAGATAAAACATCAGAGGCAGGGCCCAGGGTGACTCTGGCACAAGACCTATTAAAGCTTGTTGCTAGTTTTAATTTAATTGATGTGTGGAGATATTATCACCCAGCTGTAAGAGACTACATGTTTTATTCTCCTCAACATCGCACGTACAGTAGGATAGACTATTTTCCGTGCTCCCCTGGGTTGGTGTTCCAGACTAGCAAAAGTGACATACTGGAGTGCTTGATCTCAAATCGTCATTGTATTGGGGTTTGGATAGGCTTGGATCCTCTTCCTGGAGACTGAACACCTCACTATTGGGAGACAAACATTTCACAGACTTGCGTGCAAACTTTCTCTCATGCATATTCATTGTGGATATCCTGAAAACCCGACTGACTGCTGGGCCCCCAGAACAGGGTTGGGGGACCACTGGTCTAAGGCACACTGTCCTCTCCTCTTCAAGGGAAAGCTGTTCTTTGGGGAGGACCTGGAGCAGCTCATGAAGCAATTGGGAGAGTTGAAGGGTAATAAGATGCTTGACAGAAAAGGCTCTAAGAAGTCCTTTCCGCCACAAGCTCATTTTCGAGAAGCAAGGAGATTTTGTGCGGGCAGTAGCACTGGAGCAGCGCTACAGAAGAAGGGTTCTGGCAGGCAGCAGCCTTTTTGGAGCCAGTGCAGACCCCAGATGGACAGTGGTTCTCAAAGGGGCTGCAGAAGCAAGAATGGGCAATGAAGGTGTATTGATCTGCTCCTCTCCGTTAGCCATTGGAGGGCGGTTGTCCCTCTTTTATGAGGAGTGGATCAAAATCACATCGGACCAGTGGGTCCTGGAGGTGATGAAAGACGGCTGCACCTCAGAATTTTCTCATCTGCTCAGGGATACCTTTGTGATCTCCCAGTAAAAGCGAGAGGTGGTGAGGGATATTCTGGATCAGTTGCAACTTTTCCACGCCATTGTACCGGTGCCCCCTCAAGAGAGGAGTCAGGGTCAGTAATCTTTATACTTGGTGGTTTCAAAGAAGGAAGGAACTTCTCGTCCCATTCTCGGTTTGCAGAAGGTCAATGTTGCCCTCCGGGTGCCACGATTTCGGATGGAAACATTGCGCATCGTCATAGCAGCGGTGTGCAAAGGGGTGTTTCTGGCATCTTTGGAATTGATAGAAGCTTATCTTCATATCCCCATTTGAAACCAATCACTTGCGGTTCCTGAGGTTTAAGGTTCTGGGAAACATTTCCAATTCCGGGTTCTTCCCTTTGGATTGGTGACAGCGCTGTGCACGTTCACAAAGGTGTGATGGTGGTGGCGGCACTCAGGAAGGAAGGTATCCTGGTGCACCCATTCTTGGATGATTGGTTGATTTGAGTAAAGTCGGAAATGGAGTGTTTGCTCAGTCCAGCAGGTGCTGCAGCTTCTGGAGTCGATGGGCTAGGTGGCGAACCTAGCAAAGAGTCATCTGACGCCGACCCAGTTGTTGGAATATCTGGGGGCACGCTTTGATACCCGATTATGGAAAGTTTCTGATTACAGAGAGGGTAGTCAAGTTGCAGGGTAAGGTCCTGCGGCTGCTGCGCCTGTTGGTTCCCAAAGTCTGGGATTACTTGCAAGTCCTAAGTTCCATGGTGTCTATGCTGGAGTTAGTTCCATCGGTGTTGGCTCACATGCGGGCTCTGCAGGGGGCTCTGCTATCCCGTTGGAATCCGCTTTCGGAGAAATTTCAGCTTCCTTTACTTTTACTGGAGGATATCAGGTCCAGTATCTCGTGGTGGTGGCTGTCTCTGCACAGTCTGGAGAAGGAAATGGCTCTGGAGGTGCCCAACTGGGTACTGGTGACCATGGATGCCTGTCTCTCTGGTTGGGGGGCAGTTTTTCAAGGGAGATCAGCCCAGGGTCAGTGGTCACCAAAGGAGGCGACCTGGTCCATCACCTGCCTGGCAACCAGGGCAGTGCACAAGGCCTTAGTAGCTTTTCTTCCGCTCATTCAAGGCAAGTCAATGCGCGTGTTCTCGGACAACGTGACGACAGTGGCGGACATCGATCGCAAGGGCAGTACGAAGAGTTGTCTAGTTGCGCGGGAGGCACAAGAGCTGTTCATCTGGGCGGAGAAACATCTGGAGAGAATAGCAGCCTCCCATGTCGAGGGGGTGGACAATGTGCAGGCGGACTTCTTCAGCAGATAATGCCTGGACCCCAGAGAGGTGGGAGTTGTTGGTGGAAGCCTTGCTTCAGACAAGGTGGGGCAGGCCAGCGGTTGACATTATAGTGACTCCAGGAAATGCGAAGGTGGCTCAGTTTTTAGATGCTCTAGTTCAACCGTGGCTGAAACGGCAGCTCCTGTAGGTCTTCCCTCCGTGGTCTCTCATCGGTTGAGTGCTGGGCTGAATCGAGCATCATCCGGGCAGGGTGGTTCTAGTAGCGCCCGAGTGGCCATGCCAGCTGTAGTTTGTGGACCACCTGCTGCTAGCTCTGGAAGGTCCCATTCGCTTGATCAATCTGGTAGGGCAGGGACCCGTATTTTCAGACTGGGAGGATCGCTTCTGGCTTGGCTTTTGAGAGGCAACGGCTCCATTTGAATGGTTATTTGGAGCCTGTGATTGCGACTTTGCTTCAGGCAAGGAAACCTTCCACGTCAATGGCTTATATCTGGGTGTAGAAGGTGTTCAAATCATGATATTTTCACAATAAGGTGCAACCTATGAAGGTGGCCATTCCGCATATCCTGGCTTTTTTGCAGAGTGGTTTGGTGGAGGGTTTGGCCTATAATTCCCTTCAAGTTCAGGTGATGACCTTAGGGTCCCTTCAAGATAGGATTCACGGAAAACCGGTGACGTCTCAGTCAGATGCGGTTCAGATTCCTCAAAAGGGCGAAGTATGTATGTCCTGCAGTGCGGAGAATGTGTCCAGCTTGGAACCTTAATTTAGTATTTAACCTAAAGCGGAGGGTGTCGTTAAAGGATCTAATGCTGAAGGTTGTTTTCCTGATGGCTATCTGTTTAGCCAGGTGAATTTCTGAGCTACAGGCATTATTGTGTAGGGATCCTTTTCTACGTTTTTCATAGAATGGGGTTTCTTTACGCACGGTGCCTTCCTTTTTGCCTAAGGTGGTGTCTTTTCACCTTAACCAGGTTGTCGAGTTACCGGCCTTTCCGAATTTGTTGGTGGAGGCTTCAGTGGCAAGGGAGTTTCACTTGTTAGATGTTCGCCGTATTCTTTTGCACTATCTTAAGGTAATGACTGCCTTTCGGAAGTCTGATCATCTGTTTGTCCTCTACAGTGGAGCAAAGAAAAGGGAGTAAGGCTTCCAAGGGCACTACTGCAAGATGGTTGAAGGAAGCGATAGCTTCAGCTTACATCTGTAAGGGCTGAACGGTACCAGAGGGCTTGAGAGCACATTCCACAAGAGTGCAGCTGACCTTAAGGGCAGAGTGTCAACTGCTTTTTCAGCAGGAGATCAGACAAGCAGTGACGTAGTCTTCTCTACACACTTTTACCACACATTATCGCTTAGATGTGCGGGCACCAGATGAGGCTTCATTTGGGGCAAGTGTGTAACACGCGGATCTTTTGAGTTCCCACCCAGAATAGAGGGGCTTAGGTACATCCCACTTGTCTGGACTGATCTGGGGTATAAACAGGAAAGGAAAATTGGTTCTTATCTGCTAATTTTGTTCCTGAAGTACCACGGATCAGTCAGATACCCATCCCCATTTTTCGAAAGACTTCCTCGCTTCTGGTTGTTGCTGAGCTAATGTTTGATATAGTCAGAGTAATGTGCAGTGTACATAGTTGGATATCTTTTGTGTTAAATCAAGAGGGCCTAGTTCCAGGGGCTTCAACTTTAAGTCTCTACTCACCCTTTGTTGGGGTGAAAGATTGTTAACATAGTCATTTGGGCTTGGGTATAGGTCAATACTGAGGAACTGCAGGTGGCACTCTCGGTTAAGTAGCAGTGTCTCAAAGTTTTGTTCTCTGCCTCCATCTGCTGGTAAGGATGCATAAACCCACTTGCCTGTACTGATCCGTGGTACTTTGGGAACGAAAATTAGGTAAGAACCAATTTTCCTTTTACAGAAACTTGTTAAAAAGAGTTAAGGAATTGCTGGAGGAAATTATTAAGCTAGAGAAACAACACACAGGTTTGTTCTGCATGGAAATTGAAAACCCTGGAACACCACAGAAGTGGCGTAACCCAGGAATTTGAAGTATCACACTGGGGGGTGGGTAGAGAACATAAGATCTCGCTGTATGCTGATGATCTTCTTCTTGTTGGCTCCTGCAGAAGTGGCTAGCATTGAAAAATCACTCCGATATGTTAAAATAATTTTTTTATGAACATGGGGACAAGCCTGGCTCTTTTTTGGCTAGGGCAGTTCATTGGAAGGCCAATAGGTCTACTGTAGTTGGTACTGATATAAAAACTCATCATGTGAATGTAATTGGCCTGTTATATTTATGTCATGATGTAAACCATTGTGATCTTCACTTGGAATAATGGTATATAAAATGGCTAAATAAATATTAGAACATCTCTGGGAATTGTTTCCGCATCACGCAAAGACATCGAAGAGCAGTTTGCTCAGTATTTCACTCACTTGTACACAGACATCATACAGGCTAGTTCTCAGGATATATGGGAGTTTCTTGCTCCTTTGCAGCTGCCAAAGTTAACAGAAGTCCAAATGGTGAAATTGGCAGAGCCATTTATGTTGACTGAAATCCAAGTGACAGTGAAGGCTCTCCCTTGAGGTAAGAGTCTGGGGCCTGATGGTTATTCCATTGATCTGTGTAAAAAATCTCTCTCTGACCTTGCGCCATTTCTGGTAGCATTTTTTCAAAATATCAATACCTGTGGGGGGGGGGGGGGGGGGGGTACTTTGGGGGATATGGCTGATGCTAATATTGTGTTACTTCATAAGAAGGGAAAAGATCTACTGGATTGCTGTCATACCGGCCTATTTCCCTTCTGAATTCTGACATAAAAATACTGGCCAAATCCCTGCAGAATAGGTTAGAAAACATCATACCATGCTGGTTCATTAAGATCAGATAGGATTTGTCAAAGATAGAATATCCACTACTAACTCGAGACAGGTCTTTCATGTCCATATGGCAAAAAAGCAGGGGATCCAAGGATATTTGTATTTCCTTGGACACAGAAAAGGCTTTAGGCAGGGTCACCTAGCCTTTCATGTTTGACATCTTGCGTGAGGCGGGATTCCAGGATCCATTTGTGGCCTCTGTATGTGCAATGTATGATAGACCTTGTGCGCGACTAATGGTTCTCTCACCTTGTACATCCCCATTAGAAAGGGTACCAGACAGGAGTGCCTTTGTCGTCTCTTCTTTTTGACTTAGCTGTTGAGCCTCTGGCAGAGGCCATCCGACCATCAAACACCTTGTTCTTTTGTGGTGGGAGAGAGGTATATGTGGGTGGCAGGGTGATCAGGGTTGCTAAGCCCTTTATTCTTTTATACCAGGTTGATCGGGGTCACGAGCTGCTTGTTTCTTTAGCGGAGGTGGGGTGAAAAGATGGTTGGAGGGCAGAGGCCCCTTGATCTTTGACAGGAGGGGAACCACCTTTTGTGTTTGACAGCCTGTGTGCAGGCATGCTGTCATTTAAAATCTATTCCGAGGTAGGGTTTACATTTTAGGCTTTAGCCATCCCCATGGTATATAGTGAGTGGAAGAGAATATACAAGGCTATTTATGATGCCGGCTACGACATAATTTTCTATGATAGTCTTTCATGTGGGCATTGCTTATTTTAGTGCATACCCTGCTAACGTCCGCTGACCCTGGGTTCACATGCACACTAGAGCCTTAGAAGGTAATTTTCAAAACTGCTCATGTCCACCCATTTACGCATGCATATGGGTGCATGCAAAGTTGCTATTGTATTACCGTATATAACCTGCGCAGAAAGGTTATAAAATATGAGTACATAATGTGCACACAAATGCTTGTGTATATAAAAACCACTATGCAAGTTCAGACTTATCTGGATTAATTCCAATTTATCCGGCTAAGTAGTGATACGTAGCTAGATAAGTCCGAAAAGCACCACGTGGATGGACAAGTAGCACTTTTCAGATTTATCCGACTATGTAGGCCTGCTTCTACTTAGAAGGATAAATCGAAATATAGCCGATAAGTCCCTCAACTTATCCAAATACGTTCAAATTTGTCCATCTAAGTAATGGGAAAGGAGCTACTTAGCCGAATGTGTGCACATTTCATAGGCCCACATATTTGTCCATCCAGTTTTACAAATATACACCTGTAGATTTTTATCGCATTAATTTGTTGCTTTTATCCCCTGTAAGTTGGCTTTAATATGCGTAAGTCAGGGTATTTTATGACATGCGTGAGGCAATGAAATAGCCAGTTTTACCATTTAGTTTCCCAGTTCTCCCAGTCCATCTGTAGCTCATGAAGACCCTCCTGGCTCTTCAGCCTGAAATCCCCTCCCCACATTGCACCCAGACCCCCTATCCAGTCATTTTTTTTACTTTAATGATGTTTATCACTTACACCAGATATTGAGCAGAAGTAAATATAAGCAAGGAAAAGACATACGCGCGTCTCTTTGGCAAGTTTTAAAATATAAATGTGTTTGCGTAAATGTTGTCCCCATCCTAGAACACTCCTGGCACGCCCCTTACACATGCAAAATTACGGACCCTGATTGATGCACTTAGTTGCAGTTTTGAAAATAGCACGCATACGTGGTTCTGTTATTTTATGTGCACAACGTTTGAAAATTCAGCTGTCCATGCATAATCTGCTATTCCAGGTACGCACTCTGTGTCCTTAGGTAAAAGGGTCTCTTCACCAAAAATAGAGGGTTTAGCCAATGAGATCGTTGTATTTAGTGTGACCCACTAAACAGTAATTGGGAACACAGAGGAAAATATGTAAATTTCATGGATGAGCCCACCAATGAAATCTGCATCATTTTAGCGGTCACTCTATAGACGTGTGATAGCTCTTTGGGTGGGGGGAGTTTTAAGAATATTAGTTTTGTCCTTGGGTAGAAGGGTAGGGGCAACCTTTGTAGGGCATTTAGCGCCATTCTGTCATGACTTCGATGATGATGAATAGTCTACTAATTTCTTGCTTTTTCCAGGCTTTCTTTTGGCGCAAGGACTGACCAATGTACGTCCAATGCTCAGTGAGTTTGAAGCACCAAAATAACCAAAGAAGATGGCCTGACTGTGGAGTGGGGGGGGGGGGGGGAAGGGTGATGGAAAACACTTGTCAGTCCTTGGAGTTAGGTGTGAAGCCAAGCAGTGGGGGGTGAAAGTTAGAAGCAGCCAGCAAGAAGCAAGGAGTTTTATTTACCTTTGCTTTACTTATGAAGTATCCTGTATGATCTAATGCCATGGAAGCAGAATGCTATAACTCAAGGGGTGGGAGGAGCAATAATCAAATTGCCTACATTGCTGCAAATGCTGAATGTACTTTTTACTAATAATCAAATAATCTTCAAAGCAAAATTACATGTCTATGTTTTACTTGTGTTATATTGTGCCTGCCTTTCGTGTGGGTAGAAATATGAAAAATGTAAGTTATGCCACGTACTTTTCTCTCCCCGGCCTAAACACACCCTTGGCAGCGTCTCCTCTGTGTGACTAAAATTCCCGCGTGGTGTTGAACGGTGCGTGTAAGTTTTGTCACATCAAGGGTGAGCAATTTTGAAAGCCAGTTTGTGCAGGGGAAAAAAACCCAAAGACACTTTACTCTCAGAAATTGGCTTTCAAAATCTCCCTCCCCTTCACAGACTGCTCTTTCTACTACAGAAACTGCACGGGCCCAGATTGTAGCACTGTAGTCAGATTCACATGGTCAGCTTTGCAGCGGCGGATGTGGGATTTGTTTTTCCTAGCTGAGCTGTGGCTGCTGGTGAGCTTCATGTTCAGCTCCAGAGACCGTTTTTTCTGGCAGAAGAATCTGGGATGCGTGTCTTGCATCTCAAAGAGACCGTAAAACCGCTCTCCTTCTGCCAAATAGCCCGCATTCCAGCCGTGGTCGGTCTCCTTCCCAGCTGAGGCTCTACATGTTACTGAGCTGTTTATGGCTAATTAGTTTTATGGTTTTATGTTACCAAAATACTTTTTTTAAGTAACAAAATTCCCAATGATATCAAGAGCCTGACCTCTGCCCAGGCTGAGGAGTAAGTTGGGATACCTTCGAAACAAACACCTGCATTCTGCCAGTAGTTGGGCTGGATGTTCTTGCTTTAGGATATGCCGTGGCCAGGCTCTTCTTTGGCACCTTTTTCCGTTCTTATAAATGTACATTTGCTTAACGCCCATCTAAAAATACTCGGCTCACTGGGGGAGGTATGGTCAGATGTGCCGTAAACGCATAGAAGATGTAGAATAACATTTCTGCCTTTTCAGTATCGCTCAGAAATGGCACGCCTGAAATTTCTCATCTGCAAAGCAAAAAAAAAAAAAACAACCCACCCCAAAGATGTTCCAGGCAGGATCAATAATCCATCATAGAGGGACTGTCCCCCAGAGCCCTCTTGAGTTGCCCATAAATAAATCTCACAGTGAAGTCTGTGCAGAGGTAGCACTGCCGGCTTCCACGACTGAAAATGATTTCATAATAATTTATACATTACACTTCTTCATTGTAATTTATACAGTGGGCCTCTTTACTGTTCTAGGCAGAAAAAATGTAGTGGACACAAAACTGACCCGAACAGTGGCCCTTGTAAATTTCTACCTGCCGTACTCTGTTGAAAATTTGGAGACTTCCTAAACCACCAGAAGTAAGAGTGCATGGAATTTTATCCTGTTTGTAATCCTGTGACTTGGAGGAACATATGATGCATTTGGATTTCTCAAATGTGCACTAGTGTTGTGGGGTTTGTACTGCTCTGTACTTCACTAGTGCAGCGCCACCCCCTCTACTAGCAGGCAGTTAAATGATCTGGTGCACTCGGGCATCTTCATGCTAGATGAGAGTAAGGCAGCAGAAACAGAGAACATGAGGGTAGATAAAAGACTAACTTGTTTTATATAAAAACAGGAATCTATAGGTACATTTATTTAATTCTTGTGGTGTGAAGAAAGAGTGATATATATATATATACACATAATAACATAGTAATGATGACAAATAAAGACCGAATGGGCCATCTAGTTTGCCCAGCAAGTTGCTCATGGCACTAACTGCCATCCATGCAGGTTGCCCCATGCCTTCTGTTAAAGGTGGTAACTGCCATCCATGCAGGTTGCCCCATGCCTTCTGTTTAAGGTGGTAACTGCTATTCCATGCAGGTTACCCCATGCCTTCTGTTAAAGGTGGCAACTGCCATCCATTCAGGTTACCCTTATGCACCCCATTCTAGGGATATGCGGTGTTTATCCTATGCCCTTTTGAATTCATTTAAAGGTGAATTTTAAAAGCCTGGTGTGAGCCAAAACTGGAAGATACAAGAATATGTCAGGCCCAGTGCATGCTGAGTGGAATTTTAAAAGCTGCCCGAATACGCACGTATATCCCGCTGTGTGCACGGGGCATGGGCGTGGTCTGGACGGGGCATGGGTGTTCCTGGATTTCTTAGTGAAACCAGTGCATAAATATTTAGGCACACAAGTGCGCACCGGAGTCCCCCGCTCCATAATTTTACTTCTGCTATGGATGGCTTGTAAGTCATAAAACAAAAAAAAATTACATAGATCAGCAGGGTTTTAAGGATCGGAGCTAACGGGAGAGAAGGTGGACTAGTAAAGTAGGGAGGTTTGCAAGTCCTATCCCTTGCCTGGGTGAACGGGGAAAACGGGGAATTGTGTTGGCGTGCGTCTCTATTAAAATCCCTTCATGCAGTAGAAGCGACATTTGCATGCATAGCGACGTGCCCACTTAAAATTGTATGCGCATTCAGCCTATTTTATAACATGCACATATATATGAGCGTATGTTATAAAATAGCCGCGTCCTTGAGTGCAAGCCGGCAAATGCGTGCACATGTGCACCCGCACAGCTGTTTAAAAGTTACCCTTCCTCTGTGTACCTCCTCACAACCTCTACAGTTTCCTTTCCAACAGAGAGGTTTTGTAGTTTGTGCATCATTTATACCTTTCAGGTATCTGAAAGTCTGTATCATATCCTCCCTGCACCTTCTGCCTTCCAGTGTATGCATATTGAGGTCATTCAGCCTCTCCTCCTAAGTCTTCCGATACACCACACCACACCATTTTGGTTGCCTTCCTCTGGACCGCTTCCACCCTCAATCCAGAATTGAACACAGTATTCCAGGTGAGGCCTCACCAAGGACTTATACAAAGGCATTATCATCTCTTTTTCTCATTACTTATTCCTCTCTCTATGCAGCCCAGCATTCTTCTGATTTTACATAATCGCCTTGTCACATTGCTTCGCCGCCTTCAGATCACAAGACACTCGCCCCAAGATCCCTCTCCTGGACCTCAGAATGCTAGCACAAGGCACTTAACTTACTAGTCCTTTTCAGCCTTGATCAAGCTAGACTGAGCACCAGTCAAAGATTGCTTACTTATTTTTAAGATAAAATCTTTATTTGCATTTAAAAACTTGTAGGAATGCTTAACTTCACAATGCATATTCCTGTGAGATGCACAACATGAACCCATGTTTCAAGGAACTCGTTCTATGCTTCAAGGGCTTACCAATTTCTCTCGCCTCAATCCAGTTGGAAAAATCCTCACAGGCTGAACACAGTTTCTTGAATACCAGCAGAGCTACGAAAAATACATGAAACATTTTAAATATACCTAAAGATCATAGAGCCCTCCACATCTCCTGCTTTAGCTTTGTAGTCCCTTCCCTTCCCTTGTCATCCTCTGCAAATGTCCCAGGTTTCTGCCACCTCCACTGTACATGCATCTACCACCCTTTCTGTAAAGAAACATTTCTTTACATTACTCCAGAGTCTACCCTCTTTACATCCTCATCCCAATACCCCCTTCATGCTAGAGTCTCCTTTCCATTGGAAGAAGCCCACGTCCTGTGCATTGATAGCTCAGAGGTATTTAAAAGCCTTTCTCATATCTTCCCCCGTCTCGCCTTTCCTCCACGGTATACATGGTTAGATCTTTAAGTCTGTCCCCATATACTTTATTAAGACCGCTGCCTCTGGACTGACTCTTTGATGTATAACCTTTTGAAGGTGCAATCTCCAGAATAACACACAGTACTCCAAATGAGATCTCACCCTCTGTTTATTAACGATATTTGAGAAGTTCATTTGCCTATATTTTCTCCTGGGATTTGCAGACTACGTAGCTTGGTATGAAATTAAAATATTTTGAAAATACCCTTCCATTCATGCTCCTTTTATAGCAGCTCTGCTCGTTCCTCCCACCTTTCCTCTTGAGACTAAGCTTACCGAACTTCATGTACAGCAGTGTTAAAAATTTAATTATTACACCCTTCAGGTATGCTAACAAGGAGTTTAATTAAAAATTTTGGCTCAGGGAAGCTGGTTTGCATTCTTAGACTTGTAGATTAATACAGCATTTGGCATAAATTACAAGGCAAGCTGGTGAAATCTGCTTAAAATACTTCTGACAAATTGCATTTTTTTTTTCAAGGCTTATAAAAAGGAAAAGCCAAGTGGGATTTCAGTGCATAATTGTAAAGAAATAAATGAAATAGCGTAGGAAGTAGTGGTTGCCCTTTTTACAGCAACAAAACCAGACAGGAAAGAAGAGGAGGAGGCAGAATAGAGACATAAAGGGACATCAAAGGGACTAGGGAGATGGCTTAGCTTCCTTTTTGTTTTTATTTCCACTTTAGATTTATGGTTTTAATGAGAGGATCTTGTTGCAGCTTCCAAAAACAGGAACCTTTGCTCATGTACAACCCAATTTTCAAAACTATCTGCCTTACACATTTGCACAGCATAAGTGCACGTGCAGAGATCTGTGTTAGCATTTTATGAACTGTGTGGCAGGAACCACACAGTTCATAAAATACCATGTACATCTGTCCCAAAAGTACATGTGTATATATTTCATGCAGGAACATATATACTTTCTCTTCCCATTTTAGAAAAATATAGGCACATTGTAAGCAGGTAATATAGAAACATAGAAATGATGGCAGAAGACGACCAAACGGTCCATCCAGTCTGCCCAGCAAGTTTTGCACTTTTTTTTTTCTCATACTTATCTGTTACTCTTGGCTCTTAGTAACCTTTTGGTTCTATTTCCCTTCCACCCCCACCATTAATGTGTAGAGAGCAGTGTTGGAACTGCATCTAAGTGAAATATCTAGCTTAATTAGTTAGGGGTAGTAACCACCACAATAAGCAAACTACACCTATGCTTATTTGTTTACCCAAACTATGTAATTCAGTCCTTGCTGGTTGTTGTCTGTATATAGATCCATTTTTCTTCATTCCCCCTGCCGTTGAAGCAGAGAGCTGTGCTGGATATGCGTGAAGTATCAGACTTTCTCCCCTGCCGTTGAAGCAGAGAGCTATGCTGGATATGCGTGAAGTATCAGGCTTTTTGGTTTGGGGTAGTAACCGCCGTAACAAGCAAGCTACTCCCCGCTTTTTTGTGAATGCAAATCCATTTTTCCACATTTCCTCTTGCCGTTGAAGCTTAGAGCAATGTTGGAGTCGCATTAACCATGTGTATGTTTATTGAATAAGGGTATTATCTCCAGGTAGTAGCCGTCATTCCCGCAAGCCACCCACTCTTCATTCACATCCTCTAGATTTTATGGATCCACAGTGTTTATCCCACGTCCCTTTGAAGTCCTTCACAGTTCTGGTCTTCACCACTTCCTCCGGAAGGGCATTCCAGGCATCCACCACCCTCTCCGAGAAGAAATTTATTTATTTATTTATTTATTTATTTATTTATTTATTTATTTATTTACTGGTTTTTATATACCGCCGTTTATCAAGATATCACGTCGGGGTACAGAGAACATATTAACATACGCCTTAGCGTTATAAACAGAACGCCTTAGCTTTATACATAGAACGCCTTAACTTTATACATAGAACAAGATAGTAAGAGTTAAAAAACTATACGCCAAAGAATTATATATAATACAATAATGTAAAAGTAAAATTAATACAATGAACAACTTAATAATGTGGGGGAGGCAAACAAGGCTTAAGTAAATTAAATATGCGTGGTAAAGGGTCAATAATAGATATAACAATTTAGGATATTACATATAAATAGCTTAAAATTAACATTGGTGGAAGTACATTAGTATGACGGGGAAGGTAGGGGGAGTGGGATGGTGGGAGAGAGGAAAATAAGTTGGGAGAGAGAGGCTGTAACAGGCGTTACATGTTAGGGGAGGCGATAAGTGTGAAACAAAGAGCGTCATTAGGGCTGGGTGGCAAAGATATCCCGGTATAGTGGATACCTATGTGAACCTCTAGTGTTATAAGGTGAAGAGAGGAGAGGGTGAGAGAGGCAAGATAAAGAATGAGAGGAGTGGCAGAAGGAAACTATGGAGGAGGAGATTGGAATCATGTGTAAGCTTGAGTGAATAACCATGTCTTGAGTTTTTGTTTGAATAACTTGGTGGACAGTTCTAGACGCAACTCAGAGGGCATGGAATTCCATAACATGGGGCCAGCAAGGGAGAGGGCACGGGCTTTAGTAGAGGCATAAATGAATGTTTTTGGAGAGGGGGTCTGCAGGGTGGCTAAGTATTGATTTCTAGTAGGTCTATTAGATGTATGGAATTGTAATGAGTTAGAAAACCAATTCATTTCAGGATTGTGGAAATACTTCCTGATATTGGTTCTGAATCTTCCTCCCTGGAGCTTCAAATCGTGACCCCTGGTTCTGCTGATTTTTTTCTGATGGAAAAGGTTTGTCGTTGTCTTTGGATCATTAAAACCTTTCAAGTATCTGAAAGTCTGTATCATATCACCTCTGCTCCTCCTTTCCTCCAGGGTGTACATATTTAGATTCTTCAATCTCTCCTCATAAGTCATTTGATGAAGACCCTCCACCTTTTTGGTCGCCCTTCTCTGGACCGCCTCCATCTTGTCTATCTCTTTGGAGATACGGTCTCCAGAACTGAACAGAGTACTCCAGGTGAGGCCTAACCAAGGACTTGTACAAGGGGATAATCACTTCCCTTTTCTTACTCGATATTCCTCTCTCTATGCAGCTCAGAATTCTTCTGGCTTTAGCTATCGCCTTGTCACATTGTTTCGCCGACTTCAGTTGCCATGGGGCTCCCTCCGTGTTCTGTGCGGATTCCTCCCTGGAGTCTTCCAGGGTCCTCTCCGTCAGGACTAGGGTAGCTGTCCTACCAGCTGCCGGGTTTTCGGGTGCCGTCCGTTCCACCGGGGACAGAGATGTCACTGAGTCAGGGAAGCTGTCGGCTGTTGTTACGCCTCCTCGATCAGCTTCCAGCGACTCTTCTCCCGGTGCTTGTGGCCCTCTGAGTACATGAACGTCCATCGGCCCGCGGTATGGACCCAGCGTTGAGGCTTCTAAATTCAGCCTCTCTCAGGCCCTCCACTTCCTGCCGGAGTGCGGCATTAAACAGGGAAAAAATTACAAGGTAAGAGAGGAGTCGGCGTGCGTCCTGCCTCTAGCGCGCCATCTTGGATCTCCACAGGAGAGGTTTTAACTAATGTAAGATTCGTAGCTTGGAATATCCTGTTTTAATTAATTTATGTGATTTTTCATTGTTAGGTTCTCATCGATTTGTATTCCTAGGTCTCGTACTTGTTCAGATGCTGTGAAGATGAAGTTATCCAGATCTAGGGATGGTGGTTTATTTATAGATTGGTTTCTCCTTAGCCAAATGATTTTGGATTTATTATTGCTTAATGTTTTAGCTGATATAGCATTTGCTGTATTGCTTTCATGTATGTTGAGAGTTTTGCTGCTGTATTTTCAATTAATTTGTGGTTAGGAATGTAGAATTTAATGTCATCAGCATAAAAGGAAAAAGTTGATTTCTAGATCTGCTAGTAATTTACATGGAGGGAGCATATAGATGTTGAAGAGTGTAGCCGAGAGTGCAGAGCCTTGAAGGACACCTGTATCGATTGGGAATGTGTCAGACAGGTTGTTCAGTTTGACTTGAAAAGTCCTATCAGCTAAGAAAGAGGAGAACCATTTGAGTACACTTCCATCTATTCCAATTTTTTTCATCTGATGGCATAGCACAGTGTGGTCAACCATGTCGAATGCTGCTGTTAAATCTAATAGTACCAAGATGTAGGAGTCATCATTGTTAAACCCCTTTAGCACAGGATCAATCAAAGAAAGCAGTAGAGTTTCTGTCGAGCAATCTTTTCTGAATCCAAATTGGTTAGGGTATAAAATGTCATTCTCTTCTAGGTGATTTTCCAGTTGTGATAGTACAGCTTTTTCCAGAACTTTTGCGATGAATGATAAGTTGGATATTGGTCGGTACTTGTCCCAATCATCTATTCTTCTATTTTTATTTTTCAAGATAGAGCAGAAGAACATAAGAAATTGCCATGCTGGGTCAGACCAAGGGTCCATCAAGCCTAGCATCCTGTTTCCAACAGAGGCCAAATCAGGCCACTAGAACCTGGCAATTACCCAAACACTAAAGAAGATCCCATGCTACTGATGCAATTAATAGCAGTGGCTATTCCCTAAGTAAACTTGATTAATAGCCGTTAATGGACTTCTCCTCCAAGAACTTATCCAAACCTTTTTTGAACCCAGCTACATTAACTGCACTAACCACATCCTCTGGCAACAAATTCCAGAGCTTTATTGTGCGTTGAGTGAAAAAGAATTTTCTCATTAGTCTTAAATGTGCTACTTGCTAAATTGATGGAGTGCCCCCTAGTCCTTCTATTATTCGAAAGTGTAAATAACAGATTCACATCTACTCGTTCAAGACCTCTCATGATCTTAAAAACCTCTATCATATCCCCCCTCAGCAGTCTCTTCTCCAAGCTGAACAGCCCTAACCTCTTCAGCCTTTCCTTAGGGGAGCTGTTCCATCCTCTTTATCATTTTGGTTGCCCTTTTCTGTACCTTCTCCATCGCAACTATATCTTTTTTAAGATGCAGTGACCAGAATTGTACACAGTATTCAAGGTGCAGTCTCACCATGGAGCGATATAGAGGCATTATGACATTTTATTAACCATTCCCTTCATAATAATTCCTAACATTCTGTTTGCTTTTTTGACTGCTGCAGCACACTGAGCCGACGATTTTAAAGTAAATAGACTAAAAATTCAATTCCCCACTAGCTCACTAATAAATGAACATGAAGAAAATCCTGGAAGTCCTACATGAAACACTTTTGACGTAGGTTTGATTACAGCTTGTTTCGCTATGTTTGCCACCAGTCCTTCTGAGAGCGAGTAGTTGATTATGTTTGTGATTGTTGGAGTGATTGTTTTGTACAGTTTTCAGAGAAATTGCTGGAATTGGGTCTAGTGGGTTGACAGCAGGTTTGGTATTGGATATGATTTGATTTATTTCTAGTTTGGTTGCTACGTCAAAAGTGTTTCATGTGTAGGACTTCCAGGATTTTCTTGATGTTCGTTTATTAGTGAGCTAGTGGGGAATTGAATTTTTAGTCTATTTATTTTTATCTAGCTAGGAGGTGGCATATTCATTGCAGTCCTTCTTTGAGAAGTTGTGTGTTCTCGTGTTTTAGGAGGATGGGACCTTGGTTAGGTTTTGACTGTTTCGAAGAGTAATTTGGATTTAATTACTCCATGAATCTGTTTTGCATAATAGTCTTTTTTTGTTTTTTTTTTGTTTATTGATTTAGGTTCCAGTTGATGGGTGTTTCCACCATTGTTTCTCTGATTTTCTCAGTGTCTGTTTAGTTTGTCTTAGCTGTTTGTTTTACCAGGGTTTTTTATGTTTTGAGGTATTCCATTCATTTTGTATCGTTTTTGACTGAATTGGGCTTAGGTTATCAGCAATGTCATTGAAAATTCTATTCCAGGAGTTGAAAGCGAAGGCGGCATTAGTTTGGTTGAACTCAACTAGTTTATTTTTCAATGATTCTTCAGGTATGTCTGGTTTTATCTTCTTTCTGAAGGAGAATGTTTGGTGGTTGTTTGAATTTGTTTGCTTGGTGTTGGTGTTATTTCTGCTTTTATTAATTGGTGATCAGACCAGGGCAGTATATAGTGGGAGATATTGAATAAATAAATTATTGTTGTTGGCAAATATTAGATCTAGGATGTGACCAGCTTTATGTGTTGGGTTGGTTATGAATTGAGACCTCCCATTACTTCCATTGTATCTAAAACTATTCCAAACGTTGTAGTTCTATGTGTTCTATCAACATGTAGGTTGAAGTCTCCTAATATTATTGTGGAGTCTGGTGATAGAAATGCTTTAGCGAATAGTTCGATTAATGGTGAGCAATCTTTTTGGAGAGTTCCAGGGGGGCAATAGACCAATCCTATATTTAGTTGTGGTGATTTTAATATTGCCACCTCATAGGACGGATTAATCTATATGTTGTTAGGTGTGAGTTTGAGATCTCTTTTAGAGATTATTAGTAGACCTCCACCGTTACGTTTTGGACTGGGGAAGTGGAAGACATCGTAGTTGGGGGTTATCGATTTGATTTAAAAGAACATTATCTTTGTTGTTCAGCTAAGTTTCCGATATGCAGAATATAGTAGGGTTTTTTCTTTAGCAGATCATTTACCAATGGAATTTTTTTTGCAAGTGATTGAACATTCAATAGTAGTATTGTAAGCATTAGGCTAGACGGGGTTGTGGAAGAGTTGTTAATCCTCAAGTGTAGGATATGCTTTGTGTTCTGATTTTGTGATTGTTTTCTTAACTCTCTGTAGATGCTCTGACCCAGTA
Source organism: Rhinatrema bivittatum (assembly GCF_901001135.1). Taxonomy (NCBI): domain Eukaryota; kingdom Metazoa; phylum Chordata; class Amphibia; order Gymnophiona; family Rhinatrematidae; genus Rhinatrema; species Rhinatrema bivittatum. The sequence goes on along the minus strand of NW_021820598.1, from coordinate 164,140 downwards.
TGGGTTCTATGCAGTTTGTGTGTTCGTTCCATTGTTATAATAGTTTAAATTACTATTGAAGGGTATAGAGAGAAAACTCACAGTTTGTAGTCAAGTGTGCAGTCAAATTGTGGGTGCAGGGGGCAGTTGGAAAAATGACAGTGTGTAAGCAAGTATGCAGTTGAATTGTGGTCTTGCAAGAATTAAAGAGGAAAATAAGGCTTGAAACAAGCCTAGCAGCAGAGGTGGTGGACGCCAGCACTGTAACAAAATTTTGAGCTTACTTGGAACAAAACTGGAGGTGATTGAAATGGGATTGAGAAGTTGAGTGAAAGACATAGTGGTGGGGTGTGGGATGATGCTGAAGTTGGGCTTTTATAATACTCATCTACCCAAAATGGTAGAGAACCAGAGAAGCAGAATCTAGACTAGATGGACTAGATGTTTGTTGTCATTTGCTTAGATGTCGAGAGACTTAGTCTGGGTAACTTTTGGAGATATCCAGGCAAAAATAGAAGTTTGCATATCTTTCCCTGCTCCTTGGCTATGCTTTGTGCTGGTAAATTTAGTCAGATAAAAAGAGGCGATAAGGGAGGTGATCCTAAGGGTCATGATTAAATTGTAGATGGTGAGTGCTAATATTCAGCGCTACCTGGCCAGATTTAGCTGGGTGAGTCAGTTCTGAAAAATACCTGTCCTAAAATTGCATGGTTAAATTTAACCAGGTAAATTTGGCGGCAGATTTATCCACATCAGTGCCACTGAATAGCTGGATAAAGCTAGCCATGTAACTTTCGGGTTGTCTGCTGAAAAAAATCACTCACTCTATCTGTCCTTTTTTATTCACTTAGGGGGCAAAATCTGTGGATTCTTTTAACACAGATTTATCCATTGAGGAGGGCAATTTTGAGTCAGGCCAGTTTACCCAGGTAATGCCTTTGAAAATTGCCCTCTCCAGGCACAGACCGTTCCTGTTTAATGTAACATCACACAAAAAATTCCAGGTCTATTTGCCAACTTATCTTTTTAGATTGGGTAGATGTTCTCATTCCCTTTTTCCTCCTCCTCTTCCCTTTCTCCTAACTCCCATTCTTGTATTCTTTTTTTTATTCCATTCTCAACTTTTCTCTTCTTTAATGCTTTAGCACTCTTCTTTTCTCATACTGTCTTTTAAAGTCTATCTAAACCTGCCCGCATACTCCGCTCCTCGTCTTCCTTTTCCTCTGGTTTTTCTTCTTCCTTCCTTCCTTCCTTCCACTAGTCTTGTTTGGTCTTCCTTTTTCTCCTCTCTGGTCTTCCTTTTCTTTTCTGTTCTTCACCTGCTCTTTTCAACGTGACTTTAGTCTGCTGAATACTGATCCACTCTTTAACAAGTAGTTAAAATGGTTACTGTTTTTTAGTACAGAAATAAAGCTTAACAAATGAAAACAAAGGGGCGGATTTTAAGAGCCCTGCTCGCGTAAATCCGCCCGGATTTACGCGAGCAGGGCCTTGTGCGCCTATTTTACATAGGCCTGCCGGTGCGCGCAGAGCCCCGGGACTCGCGTAAGTCCCGGGGTTTTTCGAGGGGGGCGTGTCGGGGGCGGGGCTGATCGGCGAGGCGTTTTCGAGGCGGGACGCGGTGTTTCGGGGGCGGGCCCGGGGGCGTGGTTTCAGCCCGGGGCGGTCCGGGGGCGTGGCCGCGCCCTCAGGAACCGCCCCCGGGTTGCGTCTAGGCGCACCAGCGGCCCGCTGGCGCGCGGGGATTTACTTCTCCCTCTGGGAGGCGTAAATCCCCCAACAAAGGTAGGGGGGGTTTAGACAGGGCCGGGGGGGTGGGTTAGGTAGAGGAAGGGAGGGGAAGGTGAGGGGAGGGCGAAAGCGAATTCCCTCCGAGGCCGCTCCGATTTTGGAGCGGCCTCGGAGGGAACAGAGGTAGGCTGCGCGGCTCGGCGCGCGCCAGCTACACGAAATCGGCAGCCTTGCGCGCGCCAATCCAGGATTTTAGCAGATACGCGCGGCTACGCGCATATCTACTAAAATCCAGCGTACTTTTGTTTGCGCCTGATGCGCCTACAAAAGTACGCGAAGGCCCCCTTTTTTAAAATCTACCCCAAAATGTGTAAGAGAATGCATTTTTATTGGACTAAGTAAATACATTTCTTGACTAGTGTTTAGGAGCAGGTCTAGCAGGACAGTTTGAGCCTAACTTTCAAACCTGTCCACAGTAGAGCTTTTGCAGGCACAAGTGGACATGCAGAAATTTTTGCAGGAGCAATAAAATACCATGGATTTCTGCTCCAAACATATGCGCATATTTTTCCAATGCAGTAAAACGTGTGCTTTCTTTACTGGTTTATAACCAAATCCACATATATTTTATGTGCAAAATAATTATGATGCTGTGATAATAAACACCGAGAATTAAATGCGGCGGCATACTGGGTCAGACCTGGGTCCATCAAACTCCGTATCCTCTTTCAAACAATGGCCAACGCAAGTCACAAGTGCCTGGCAGAATCCCAAATAGTAGATAGATTCCATGTTGCTTATGCCTATGGATTAGCAGTGCCTTTTCTCAAGTCTGTGTGCTTAATAACGATTTATGGACTTTTCTTCCAGGAATTTGTAAAACCTTTTTTTAAATCCAGCTCTTAGCTGCCTTTACCACATCCTCCAGCAATGAATTCCACATCGTAATTGTGCACTGAGTGAAAAAGTATTTTTGTCTTAAATGTGCTACTTAGTAACTTAATGGAGTGTTCTTCTAATCTTGGTTTACTTTTTAAAAAAATAAAAACTGATTCACATTTACCCTGTCTACTCCACTCATGATTTTATAGACTTCTATCATATCGCCCCTCAGCTGTCTCTTCTCTAAGCTGAAGAGTCCTAATCTCTTTAGCCTTTCTTCATAGGGGAATTGTTCCATCCCCTTTATCATCTTGGTCTCGCTTCTCTGTCACTTGTCTAATTCTGCTATATCTTTCTTGAGATGTGGTGACCAGAACTGAACACAATACTCAAGATGGGGCTGCACCATGGAATGGTACAGAGGCAGTATGATATTCTCTGTTTATTCTCCATTCCTTTCTTAATAATCTCTATCATTCTATTTGCTTTCTTGGCTGCTGCTGCTGCACACTGAGCAGAATATTTCAACATATTTTCAACTATGACACCTAGATCATTTTCCTGAGTGGAGATTCCTGATATGAAACCTTGCATTTTGTAGCTATAATTTGAGTTACTTTTCCTTAAGTGTATTACTTTGCCATTGTCTATATTAAATTTTATTTGCCATTTGCATGTCTAATCTCTCAGTTTGACAGCAAACACACAACAAGGTGGAATTGGTAAAATGGACTTTATTGACTCTTGGGCAGGCAAGAGTCAATAAAGTCCATTTTACCGATTCCACCTTGTTGTGTGTTTGCTGTCAGCCATCTTGGATCAGCTACCGGTTTGTTTCCTTGGATAATCTATCAGTTTTGCAATGTCTTCTTACAATTTCTCATAATCCTTTTGTGATTTGACAACTTTGAATAATTTAGTGTCATTGGCAAATTTGATCACATCACTTGTTTCCATTTCCAGATCATTTATAAATATATTAAAAAGCATCTGTCCCAGAACAGATCCCTGGGGTGCTCCACTATTCACCTTTTTCCATTGGGAAAATTTACCATTTAGCTCTACTCTCTGTTTTCTATCTTTTAACCAATTGGCAGTCCACAACAGGACACTGCCACCTATCCCATGACTTTCTAATTTCCTAAGAAGTCTCTCATGAGGGACTTTGTCAAATGCTTTCTGGAAATCCAGATACACTTTATCAAATGGCTCACCTTTATCCACAAGTTTGTTTGTCTTCAAAAAATGTAGGAAGTTTGTAAAAGCAAGACTAAGAAAAAAAGAAAAAGAGTGGAAAAAAGAGAAAACAATAGATAGGTTGGCTAAATTCAGAAAACAACTAGCGTATTACAAAAAAGTAATTCTCAACGCAAAAAAACCCCCAATTCTTCAGCCAAAAAATTTGCTAACAACCCAAGAACACTATTTAATATAATTAAAAACCTGACTAATGATAAAACAGAAACGACACAGACCCCACAAGAGAATAAATGTAACGAAATAGCACACTATTTCATAGACAAAATAAGCCTAAAAGCAAAAATCCCAAATTCAACAAAACAGGAAATTACAATGCAGACTAGAGATGTGACACAATGGACCACATTTGATGAGATATCCAGTATCGAAGTTGAATCCATGCTAAAAAAAATTTAAATCCAGCACCACATAAAATCGATACAATCCCTACCATGGACATAAAAAAAAACTAGCTGACACAGTTTCTCATACAATAGCCAAAATAATTAACCTATCCCTTAACGAAGGATCCATCCCAGATATACTTAAAGGTGCAATAATCAAACCAATATTAAAGGAAAAAAACAGTGACCCAAATATACTAAGTAACTACAGACCTGTCTCAAACCTACCCCTACTTGCTAAATTGATAGAAAAAACAGTACAAAACAACTAGCCGAACATCTAGACAACAATAACATACTTTATCCTTCACAGCATGGCTTTAGAAAACACTATAGCACCGAAACATTACTAATCTCTCTAACTGACAACGTACTACGAGGATTTGATAGTGGGAAACGCTACATCATGATACTATTAGACTTATCAGCAGCATTTGACACAGTAAACCATAACATACTACTAAAAAGGCTAGAAGAAATAGGTCTAAAAAAACAAAACAATGAAATGGTTCAGATCTTACCTAAGCAATAGATTTTTTTCAAGTACAGATTAAAGACACAATATCAGACAGAATTGAGCTAAAAACAGGAGTACCCCAGGGATCCACACTCTCGGTGACACTATTTAACATTTACATGCTGCCTCTATGCCACCTACTGGCTGGACTAGGTATCATACACTACATATATGCGGACAACATTCAACTAATATTACCCGTAGAGGAAACAATTGATAAGACATTAATCCTAGCAATGATGTACCTAGATGTAATTAAGCAATTACTAAACCAAATGGAACTAGTAATTAACATAGAAAAAACTGAATTTATACATCTAGAACGTAAAAGCTCTGTGATATTTCAAAACCCCATCAAACTTAAAAACGATCAAGAAGTGGTACTAACCGAGAAAGCTCGAAACCTAGGAGTAATAATTGACACTGAACTCAGCCTTAAGCAACACATATCACAAAAAGTTAGAGAAGGCTACGCCAAACTTATGGTCTTCAGGAAGCTTAAACCCCTATTAACCCAAGCGCACTTCCGAACAGTTCTACAAGCACTTATATTCACCAGCACAGAGTACTGTAATACACTATTTCTGGGACTACTATACTCAACAATAAGACCTCTACAAATATTACAAAACTCGGCTGCCAGAATACTTACTGGTAAAAGCAAAAGAGAACACATCACTCAAACACTTGCCGAATTACACTGGCTGCCGATAGAACAAAGAGTGCAATATAAAACACTCTGCACAATTCACAAACTGATCAGCGAAGAAAAAGCAGACTGGCTAAACACAGCATTATGCTTACACGTCCCACAAAGAAATCTTAGATCAGCCAATAGAGCTCTACTAACCATCCCCTCAGTCAGGACAGCAAAACTAACCCAAGTTAGAGAGCGAGTACTTTCATTAGCCGGACCAGGATTATGGAACTCATTGCCACTCGAAACAAGATTACAAAGTGATTTAAAACTCTTTAAAAAAAAAAGTTTAAAAACATGGCTTTTCAAAAAAGCATTTTACAATGAGAATGGGGAATATGAAGTTTAAATGACTAAACGAATGAACATCTAAACACAGCTAAAGTCACCTAGTAGCGTAATTGTATATTTTATTATTTTTACTCATCATTATTATAGAATAATTTAAGAGATATGCAGTATAAAGTACAATTCTTGTATGGTTTTTCCTATTAATCATATAAAAGGACAAGATCCAGATCACACATCATATACCTTATATTATGAAAACTTGTTACCGATAAATGTTTTGGCACATACAGGTCGATACAGTAAGGTCGAGGTAGAAACAGTCAGGCGCACCCTTCCTCCCCGCACGCACAGTTCTCTTCACTAACTCCCCGATACTCTCCTCTAATCGCATGCAAATGCATGCCGCGGCTTTAAAGCGGTAGGGAAGGGTTATGCCCGCGTAACCCATTTTACTGTATAGGCGCTTAATACAGCGCCTATACAGTAACCTGGGTGCGCTGGTACCTGTCATTTCAAATGACATTTGAAATGACAGGCACCAGGAAGTGTAAAAATCAAAAATTTTAAATACCTGTCGGAGGGCCGCGTGGGTCCAGGCGGCCGGCGGGATCCGGGGGGCCGGTGGTCGCGTGTTAAATCTAGGCCGCGGGCGGGTGGGCGCCTGTTCCGGGCGGCGGGTGGACACGCGTTAGTTTCAGACGGCCGCGTGGGTCCAGGCGGCCGGCGGCGGCGGGAGCCGGGTGGTCGCGTGTTAAATCTAGGCCGCGGGCGGGTGGGCGCCTGTTCCAGGCGGCGGCGGGGGGACACACGTTAGTTCGAGACCGCCGGCGGGCGGCGGGTGGTCGCGTGTTAAATCTAGGCCGGGTCCGCACAGGCGCGCATTCATTCACTGCCAGTGGGGGCTGCCTCTGTCAGCCCCCACCAGCAGTGAATGAATGCGCAGGGGTCGCACAGGCGCGCAGGGGTCGCACAGGCGCGCATTCATTCATCCAGGCGGAGGAGCCGGTGGCGAAAGCAGCCGGCTCCTCCGCCTGGATGAATGAATTCATTCACTGCCGGTGGGGGCTGCCTCGGCAGCCCCCACCGGCAGTGAATGAATGAATGCGCGCCTGTGCGACCCCTGCGATTCGGCGCTGAAGGCAGTCACATGCCGTGACGTCACGCCTTGCGCGCCGAATCGCAGGGGTCGCACAGGCGCGCATTGATTCAGTGCCGGTGGGGGCTGAATGAATGCCGGAGGCACTGAATGAATGCACTGAATGAATGCGCGCCTGTGCGGACCCGGCCTAGATTTAACACGCGACCACCCGCCGCCCGCCGGCGGTCTCGAACTAACGCGTGTCCCCCCGCCGCCGCCTGGAACAGGCGCCCACCCGCCCGCGGCCTAGATTTAACACGCGACCACCCGGCTCCCGCCGCCGCCGCCTGTACCCACGCGGCCCTCCGACAGGTATTTAAAAAATTTTATTTTTTCTTCTGACAGGTTTTATGTGTCCCACATCATTACATTTTCTCGATCATCTCTGTATGGCTTTTTTTTAAATTGTGTTTTATTGTTTTTGAGTATCTTAAGCGGTGTCGATGGATTTGTTACTAGACTCACAGTCCTAACTCCTACTAGGGGGAGGCGGTAAACTAACACGTTACGGCCGCGGCAAAACAGTGCGTTACTAATGAGAGAACCTGAGCGCACGTTACGGTATCGGAGGGGAATAGCTAATTCCTTCATTATACAGCTAATTCGTTCATTTACATGCCGGGTGCGGGAAGGGTTACGCGTCTGTTTTAAGCGCTACGGACGCGCAAAACTGGAGACTGTATCGCTGGTTTGCCTTACGCGTCCGAATTGTGCGCAGCGAGCTCGTTACAGACGAGAAATCTTCAACTGAACTTTACTGTATCGAGCTGTTAGTTAGTAAGAATTTAACCAAATGTAAATTTATGTGCAGGGGCGGATTGGCCTATCGGGGGATTGGGCATCCCCTGGTGGGCCGGTCGCTCCCATCATGTGATTTTTTTTATTTTTTTTTAACTTCCCGGCCAAAGACAAGAAGAGGGTCTGCTGGCGCTGCGGCCCGAAGAGAAACCTGCGGGCAGGGCCGGTGGAAGGCCTGGGGCGCCGCGAGCAGTGGTATCCCGAGGGGAGCCAATGCCCCCGGGCGCAGGGAGGCTCATGCGGTGCTGCGACAGGCAGATCGGCAGGGCCTTGGCGAGGCTCACGTCACCACGGCCCGAAGAAAAAGATTGCGTTTAAATGTGCTGATGCTCCTCCTCCTTCCTGCCCGCGCGGCCCTGGAAGTAAACGTTGCACGGAGCCGCGTGGGCAGGAAGGAGGAGCATCAGCGCGTGCAGAAGAGGAGCAGCGCTTACGGGCCGAGCAGAGGAAGAGGGCCCGGTAGCAGGGCCGCAGCGGCCCAAGAAGATCAGGGCCGCTGCAGAGCCCATCCTGTGGCGACCCGCGAAGAGGAGGCCCAGAGGTGAGAGAGAGGCTGAGGGCCCGTAGAGAGTGTGTGTGTATGAGATGTTGAGAGATTGTGTGTGAGAGTGAGGACCTGAATGTTTGCAGAGACAGCATGTGAGACCTGTGTGTGTGTGAGAGAGAGAGCATGTGACAGTGAGAGCCTGTGCTTGAGCAAGACAGCATGTGGGAGTGAGAGAGAGCCTGTGTGTGAGAGTCAGACAGCATGTGCCAGTGAGAGACTGTGTGTATGAATGATTTATATGAGAGACAGCATGTGACAGTGAGAGCCTGTGTGTGTGTGTGAGAGAGAAATGCATGTGAGAATGAGAACCTGACTGTGTGTGAGAGGGAAGAAGATGGAGAGAAAAACAGAAAAAAAGACAATATAAAAGGAACTGGCAAAAAAAATAAGAAAGGGAAGGTGGGAAAAAAAAAGCCTGTGACCAACCAATTAGAAAACTAAGATGAGACAGCAAAGGTAAAAAAAATTAATTACTTTTTAGTGATTGGCACATGTAATCTTTGGGAATGTGCAAGAATAGCAATTTCTCCATGCTGATCTCGCAATGTACGAGATCAGCATGGAGAAAGTGGAAGCCCATGGGGCCTGCACAGAGAAGGCAGCAGAATGGGCTTCATTGTCAGTAGCAGAAATCGGCACCTCCCCAATAGCCATGTGGCAGCAGTGACAGTGGCAGCAGAGGAATGAGAGAGATGTTATTGTAAACCGTTGTGATGGCTCTACCGAATGACGGTATATAAAACTCAACAAATAAATAAAAAGAGAGGGGAGTCTGCCTTTAGTGTGTGCATGTGTATGAATGGGACTCTGCCTGGGGGTGTATGTGTGAATGCATGGGTGCCTGCCTGGGGGTCTGAGTGTGTGAGAATGAATGTGTGCATGCCTGGGGAATGGGGAGGGAGTGGTGTGAGAATGACTGGGAGCTTGCCTGGGTGTGTGTGTTTGTGTGTATGTGAGGGAGCCAGTGAGTGTGAGAGCATGTGTGTGTATGAGAAAATCCAAGGGAGTAAGAGTTTGTGTGTGGAGGGGGAGAGAGTGTCTTAGAGCCTGAGAGTGTGTCAGTGTCTGTGAGAGCGAGAGGTTATGGTGGATATAAGAGCATGAATGTGTAGGTATGTGTGAGAAAGAATGGACATGTGAGTATGTGTGAGAGAGAGAGGATAACCTAATCCTCGACAATATCAAGGTGCCTGGAAATCAAGAGCTTCCACAGAAGGGGACAGCAGGGGCTTTTTAAAATCCTTATTAGTTTTAATTATTGAATATTATTTGATGTCTGCTCTTTTTGAAATATTTTATTGGTGTTATATACAAATTTTTGAAAATTTCCCTGAGTTAAATTACTGGAGGTTCTATTCATCAGCAGTTTTGAAATATATATTTTTAGTATGATTTTCCTATTGTGATGTTTTATAGTTCTTGATTTTATTGTTTGATGTTTTATGAGGAATGATGGTATTTTCTGTTTTTCCATTGCTGCATTACATACAGTCTAACTTGTTGTGATTTCTAGTTCAGTTTGTCTGTGCATTTCTGTGTATATTTTTACAATTCACATATTTTTACAATTCACAGACAAAAAAAGAGAGGAGGCGGTCTGTTACTAGCCACCAAAAAAGAACTCAGACTAACTCCACATACAATTAAGTCAGAATCTAAAATTGAGCTAGGTCTATTCAAATCGAACCAGCTGCAAGTACTACTAGTCTATGCACCCCCAGGAGTATTAGACACAGATGCTTCCCCTCTTATAGAATCTGTAGTGAAACACGTCAACACTGACTCACCCACCATAATCATGGGAGATTTCAACATTCACTTTGAGGCTTCTTCCCACCCACCCAATTGTGACACCCTCCTCACAGCCCTCAGTGCAATGGGATTCACTCAGATTGTAAACAAACCTACACACAAAGCAGGACACACCCTGGACCTTATTTTTATCAACTCTAATTTTTCTAACTCTACGGAACCTGTGTGTACTTCTATCCCCTGGTCAGATCACTTTCTGATAACTACCACCCTCACTACAAAAAAACAATCTCCCTCCCCACAGCACCTTTCCTCTTTTCAATTCAGGAAACCTTGTGCTTCTGAGACCCTCAGTGAACATCTCTCCAAGGAAATCTCGAACTTAGATCTATCCAACCCTAACACAGCAGTGCTATCATGGCACAAGATCACTGAAGAGGTAGCAAACAAACTCTGCCCATTAATCACAAAACTAAGCAACACGACAAAAAAAGGAAACCAACCTTGGTTTTCCAACGATCTCAAACGGATAAAACAAGAATTACGCCACAAAGAAAATAAATGGCGCAAAGCACCTTCCACCACTACACTATTGTCATACAAAGGAACACTACATTACTACAGGACTTCCATTCTAAAAGCAAAAAGAGAATACTTCGGTAAAAAAATCCATGACATCCAATTTGATGCAAAAACCCTCTTTGCATATGTCTCTCAAATAACAAAGTCTCTACCACCGTCGATACCTGACGAACAAGCTCAGTCCAAAGCAAATGAGCTAGCCCTTTTCTTTCAGCAGAAGATTTCAAACACACTTGCTCTCCTTCCTACCAAGACTGACTACAACACCTCATTCGATAACACCTACATTCTTAAGGGAGTCAAATTCGATAAATTCGAATTAATATCGACCAAAGAGATCGAATCCATTCTTAAAAGGCAGAAACCATCCAGCCACCCATCGGACAACATTCCTTCCAAGCTACTGCTACTTATTCCTAATATAATCTCTGGTCCCTTAACCAAAATCATAAACTGCTGCTTAACTCAAGGACTCTACCCAGATAATCTAAAAAACGCCTCCCTGAAACCACTCCTCAAGAAACATAACCTAGACCCTGGTGTGCTGGCAAATTTCCGCCCTATCTCTAATCTACCATTTCTAGCCAAAATCACAGAAAAATTGGTCAACATCCAGCTCTCGGATTATTTAGAAGATCACAACTTACTTTTCCCTTCCCAATATGGGTTTCGCAAATCTCGCAGCACAGAAACCCTACTCATATCTCTAACTGACCATATTCTTATGGGTCTAGACAAAGGACACTCCTTTCTCCTAATCCTTTTAGACATTTTGGCGGCTTTTGACACAGTCAACCACCCCATCCTCTTGAATCGCCTCTCAGACATAGGCATTTCAGGAACAGTCCACAATTGGTTCAAGTCGTTCCTCAGTAATAGAAGTTTTAAAGTCAAAATAAACAATAAAGAATCACCATCTACAAATTCTTCCCTTGGCGTACCACAAGGTTCATCCCTATCACCTACCCTTTTCAATATTTACCTCCTTCCCCTTTGCCAACTGTTAACCAGTCTTAACCTTATTCACTACATTTATGCGGACGATGTCCAGATTTTGATTCCCATAACAGAATCTATTAACAAATCCATCGCACTCTGGAACAACAGCTTACAAGCCATCACTAATCTCCTCAACAGTCTAAACCTGGTCATCAATGCCTCTAAGACTGAACTCCTCCTCATTTCCTCCAACCAAGAAAACCCCTCGTCACAGATCCATCACAAACACCTTCTCACCCACACTCATGTGAGAGACCTTGGAGTAATTATAGACAACCGTCTTAACCTAAAGAATATGATCAAAACCACAACTAAAGAGTGCTTCTACAGACTTCAAGTGTTAAAAAGACTCAAACCTCTCCTATTTTTTCATGACTTTAGGACTGTTCTTCAATCCCTAATATTTGCCAAAATTGACTACTGCAGCTCTCTCCTCATTGGCCTTCCCAACTCAACAACCAAGCCCTTACAGATGATACAAAACGCTGCAGCGAGAATTTTAACAAGCACCAACCAGAGAGACCACATTACGCCCGTCCTCCGTAATTTACACTGGTTACCAGTCAGTCACAGGGCTCTGCACAAAGCTCTATCTCTAATTCACAAATCAATTCATAGCTTCCTCCATCTTGACCTCGAATTCCCACTCAAACTCCACACTTCCAACAGACCAATGAGAGAAACCTACAAAGGAGCACTACAACCCCCACCTTCTAAAGCTACACGACTCATCTCTACCAGAGACCGAGCTTTTTCCACAGCAGGTCCAGCCATCTGGAACAACCTACCTGCAGAACTCAGAATGGAACCGTGCCTACCAACATTTAAAAAAAAACTCAAAACTTGGCTCTTCTTACAAGCCTTCCCTGATCCTTCAAACTTTCACTAGACAACTACAACTACTCAGCATTGAATTTGGAACTTCGCCCCTTCAATATTCTCATCAGTTACTAGTCTCCTAGTATTTTAATTTAATACATTCTTAAGGTTTCTCTTTTTCCAGCTGAATTCAGCTTCCTAGTTCATGGTCCTTGTTATTATGTAACTTTCTTACTTTTCTGCTTTACCTCCACTAATTATAAAAAGTTGTTCCTTTGTTATGTTATGTTACACTGATCTACCCCTGTTCGATGTAAACCGACCTGATATGGTATTTAACCTTGAAGGTCGGTATAGAAAAATGTTAAATAAATAAATAAATAAATAAATAAATATTTTATGGTCCCTTTATTCTGTATTTGGTGACTCACCAGATTGTATGTGTAATTGGGTACCCATGGGCCAGTATGGAGAAAAATCCCCCTGGCCACTATTTTCCCACAATCCACCCCTATTTGTGCCTCTCTGTAAACCGTTGTGATAGTGCATTACTAAACGACGGTATAGAAAAGATTTTAAATAAATAAAAGACTTCCCTTAGTTAAATCCATTGGCTTGGTCCCATTAAACTATGCTTATCTATATGTTCAGCAATTTTGTTCTTTGATAGTTTCTACCATTTCGCCTGGCACAGGCGTCAAACTCGCTGGTCTATAATTTCCTGAATCACTTCTTGATCCCTTTTTTAAAATTTGGCGTTATATTGGAAACCCTCCAGTCTTCAGGTGCCACATATGATGTTATTGATAGTTTACAAATTTCCAATAGCAGGTCCGCAATTTCATTTCTCAGTTCCTTCAGCACTCTGGAATGTATACCATCCGGTCCGAGTGATTTGCTACTCTTTAGTTTGTCAATTTGCCCTAGTACATTTTTCATGTTTACTGAGATTTGTTTCAGTTCCTCTGAATCATCACCTTTGAATATCATTTCTGGCATGGGTATATCTCTCAATCCCCACACCTCTTGATGTAAACAATTAACTGCGCATTCCTAATAGACCTTCATAATAGGCGTCATTGTGTGGCAATCCATGCCTGTCAATCACTCTGCCTTATGTTTAATCATAGGTCAGTCCATAGTACATTTTTTTAAGGATTTTTATAGTGCTGTAGTGCTCCGTGTGTTTAAAATACTAAAATTATCCACTGTGCTGTTAACACCTCTAACCAAGCTTTATATCTTCTTAGTACTTAATACTCAGTTCTTTGATACTTAGCTTTTAGTTGCGAAATCACAACTCCTGCCCAATTTTTCCAATCGGATAATCCAGCAATGCGACCGATACCACATTGCTAAGTCTGTGCCCAACGCTGTACAGGTTTCGGACGATGTCGTCCTTCCTCAAGGGCAAAAATTCGTTACTGCATCATAATGGCTCTCGGCACAAAAAAACCGCCGAGAGCCATTATGATACAGTAACGAATTTTTGCCCTTGAGGAAGGACGACATCGTCCGAAACCTGTACAGCGTTGGGCACAGACTTAGCAATGTGGTATCGGTCGCATTGCTGGATTATCCGATTGGAAAAATTGGGCAGGAGTTGTGATTTCGCAACTAAAAGCTAAGTATCAAAGAACTGAGTATTAAGTACTAAGAAGATATAAAGCTTGGTTAGAGGTGTTAACAGCACAGTGGATAATTTTAGTATTTTAAACACACGGAGCACTACAGCACTATAAAAATCCTTAAAAAAATGTACTATGGACTGACCTATGATTAAACATAAGGCAGAGTGATTGACAGGCATGGATTGCCACACAATGACGCCTATTATGAAGGTCTATTAGGAATGCGCAGTTAATTGTTTACATCAAGAGGTGTGGGGATTGAGAGTTATTTACATAAGTTACACTGGTTCCCTTCTCAAATTAAAAGTTAGAGGACGACATTAGGGTTTCATTGTTATGGGTATATCTCTTACATCTTCCTCAGTGAATACTGAAGCAAAGAATTTATTTAGTCTCTCTGCTGTGGATTTGTCATCCCTAAGTGCTCCTTTTTACCCTTTGATCATCTAATGATCCAACTGACTCCCTCGCAGGCTTTTTACCTCTAATGTACCTGAAAAAGTTTTTTGCTTCCAGGGCAAGCTTCTTTCAAATTCTCTCTTTGACTACCATATCAATGCTTTGCATCTGATTTGCCAGTGCTTATGCTCTTTCCTGTTTTCTTCATTCGGATCTCTTTTCCATATCTTGAAAGATGTTCTTTTAGATATTATAGCCTCTCTCACCTCACCTTTTAACCATGCTGGTGGTCGTTTAGGCTTCTTTCCACCTTTTCTAATGCATGGAATACGTCTGTTCTGGGCTGCCAGGATGGTATTTTCAAACAACATTCATGCTGAGCTAAACTCTTAACCTTTGCAGTTGCTCCTTTCAGTTTTTCCTTACTATTTTCCTCATTTTATCATAGTCACCTTTTTGAAAGTTAAATGCATATCACCCTGAGCCCTTATTAGTTCAGACCTCCCAACCAAAAACTGCAAACGATAGACCAGTTTGATTTCACTTGCGCAAGTCACTTAACAGGTGTAAAAGTGTACAAACAAACAGGCCGATTCAATAAAGTCCGCGGGAGAACGGACGAACGCCCGCTCTCCCGGCGCGTGCACCGGCCACTCGTCAGTGCGCGCGATACAGTATGCAAATTAGGTGGTGCGGTAGAAACGGGCAAAAGGAGGCGCTAGGGACACTAGCGCGTCCATAGCGCCTCCTTTTAGCCCGGAGCGGCAGCTGTCAGCGGGTTTGACAGCCGACGCTCAATTTTGCCGGTGTCAGTTCTCGAGCCCGCTGACAGCCACGGGCTCGGAAACCGGACGCCGGCAAAATTGAGCGTCCGGTTTTTGGCCCGACAGCCACCGGCCCATTTAAAAAATTTTTTTCTTTTACTTTTTTTTACCCTTTGGGACCTCCGACTTAATATCGCCATGATATTAAGTCGGAGGGTGCACAGAAAAGCAGTTTTTTGTGCACTTTCCCGGTGCTGGCAAAAACTAGCGCCTACCTTTGGGTAGGCGCTAATTTCTTAAAGTAAAATGTGCGGCTTGGCTGCACATTTTACTTTCTGTATCGCGCGGGAATACCTAATAGGGCCATCAACATGCATTTGCATGTTGAGGGCGCTATTAGGTGCCGCGGGTTGGACGCGCGTTTTCTGCCCCTTACTGAATAAGGGGTAAGGGAAAACACGTGTCCAAGAGCAGGTTAACAGTGCGCTCCGTCGGAGCACTGTACTGTATCGGCCTGTTACAAAACAGCATGTACCGCATACATTTCTGAACCCCGGCCTGGAATGCCCCTAAACAGTCTTTTTTTTTTTCCCCCCAATAAAATATGTGTGCGAACTCTGGAGGGTTATAAAATAGCAAGATATATGTATACGTGCTACCTATGCGTGTATATGCTGTTTTAATGCACGAAACCCCTTTGAATATTCACTTCAAGTCCTGTCACATCTGAGCACAAGGACATATCATCTCAGAAGGCCACATGATTCATCAATGTTTGTTCTAATCTGAGGCCAGGTAATACAAATTAACCTTGTCTATGTAGCCTTTCTATTTGTAGAATAGCTAGATTCCTGGATCCTTTCCACCTCTCTCCTGAGTTAGATTGTATGGCTTCCGTTGACATCAATATTCATGAGAAGGGGCTAGCACTGTGTGAAGGTAAATGGTTAGAAGTCAGTTTGAATGCCAGTAGAAATTAGCGTATGGGTATATCGTATAGTCCGGGGTAGGCAGCAGTGGTCTTGGAATGCCACAACCGGATCTGGTTTTCAGGACAATCCACACTGAATATGCATGAGATAGATTTGCATTCAATAGAGGCATTGCATGCAATAACCTTATGCATATTCATTGTGGTACCCTGAAAACCAGACCTGGTTGTGGCACTTTAGAAATGATGTTGTCTGCCCCTAGTAATAGTAGGAAGGAAGCCACACCTGAGCTGCAAAGGATATCTGAGCTTCTCTTTATCTCTTCTTGTGCACTGTGAGAAACCCTGTAAAACCAGGAAAGCATGAGGTACTCACTTAGATTCCAAGAGCTAGAGATAGGGGGGAAGCTGTTTTGCCTCTACCAGCAGCACCTTCCACTTAATGTAATCTGTCTGGCCTGCGGTTTTTGACACAAGGCAGAAAGGTTTCGAAAGAAGATGTTGTTTTCAGATTTTGCTGGTCTTCTGTTACAATAATGTAATAGGAATAAAAACATGAATATTTCTGAGCAATGTTGTTGGAAGGATTTTGCAGGGGTGGATAGTTTATGTATTTTTATTTTTCACTAGGTCTCTGTTCTTAAAAAGGTTAAAGGGCTCTTTGATGTTGTGAAATCTTTTCTGATCTTAAAGTGACTCTTTGGTTTATTGCAATCTGTTTTCTGTAGGTTGTTTTCTATTACTGGAATCTGGCAGCAGCAGCATCAAGGTCAGGTGTATAATTTAAGCATAAATTTACACAGCAAGCATTTTAATGCTGTATTTGAAAAAATAACCCACTGGTACTTTTAGAAACAAAGCATGAAAAACTACATTTGAGGTGAGAGATCGAGGACATTTAAGTGTGGCATAGCATTGAAAAAAAATTGAATTCTGTATGAGTACAGTCACTTTGAGTACTTTTTATTTTTAATCAAAGTAGTGGTAAAATTATCCTCTTTAATATGTGCTACTGGGACTTTTCACTTTTTTTGTGTCTCTGTGAAATAGATGGATGGTATGGCCATTAGGAAGAGAAGAACTTACATTTTGTTTTTCTGCCCGCTAGAAATGAATTCTGGGTTTAGACTTTTTGAGGGGGGAGGCCGACAACCCAGCTTGTATTTCTGTGCCCACCTACAATGGACTCCGAGGGCAGCCCTGTCACCGTCATCCTGTGTATTGATGAAGAGTCATCCTTGCTTAGATTGTTCCTAACAGAGCGGTCGTTCCAACCACCGTATGGGTTAATGCCTTGCTCTTTTTTCAGGAAGCCTACTTTTGGGAGCCTGTATGCAAGGTTTGGGATGTCCTAAGATCCAGAAGAAGTATGAAAACTTGATTATAGTAACTTTCTCTCACCAAAAGTTTGTTAATGCTGGATTGTATCTGGAAGGAAGAAGGAAAGCATAGTGACAATGTGAGTTTTTACCACTTAGGCCTATTGACATAGGAGCAAGAGAGATCAGGTTCGTTCGTGCAGACATTCTTGTAGCTCAAGGAATTGTGGTCTTCCTGGGAGAGGAACATTTGAAGTCTTTCGCAGGGCCTTAGATCCATGTAACACTAGCCTCAAAATGGAAAGAAAATGTTCATTGCTGCTGAAACTCCCTTTTTCCTATCTCCTGCCTCGCTCTTCATCTTAAGAAAACAGTATGATGGGTCAGTGCTGGAAAGGAATGCAGAATTAATTGACTCCGGATTCATGAAGCTGCCTGCAAAGCTTCTTGTCAAGAGGACCTTCCCTGGGTTTCTTCGTCTCTCTCTTTCTCATCTATCCCCCACCCCCCCTTCCTCTTCCCTGGGATAAGAGATGTTAAACAGCTGATGAGACTGAAATGCTGAAGAAAACCAGAGATGGTGGCAGCTGTGTGGAGCAACTCAGCCATGATTCACCCTCAGCTGGCACCCCAGGCAACATTTTGTGCAGTTTGAATCAATAAGCCCTACCATAAGAGATTATTTGTTGTTTGTTTAAGTCATTGATTTTCTGATGTGGTTTCCTGAGCTGGGAGAGGTGAGGAGTGGAGGGGAAAAGAAAAGAGAGGACCCAGGACAATTTCCTGTTGAGCTCTTTGGTTACTGGAAATGTCCTTTACAGATCATGAGCTGATTGAAAAGACAGATGATCCCATACATTGGATATTCGAAGAGCCTTATTCATAAAATAATGTATCCCATTCTGTGCCTGTGTTAAAAATAATAAAAAAAAAAAAACCAAACCTTACTGAATAAGGCTCAAAGTTTCTATTTAGGCATGATTTAAGTAACAAGCTGAAGAATTGGCAGGCCTAGCTGGGGTTTAACTTTTTTCCTGGTGAAAGTCACATATCTGTCAAGTTTAGTAAAAGGGGCAAATGTTCGTGGGTGCTTTTCCCTACAAACTTTGCACCAGTTCTTAAAGAGAAAGCAATCATGTGCTTTTCATTTGAAAATTGCTCCAGGCAAAATAGGACCTGCAGAGATTTGTATCTACTTATTGCAATCAGCGGTCTGTGGGCTGCCCCATAGACCACCATTCTTACCTTTGGGGCCAGGCAGATACAGAAGGATGCCACCAACAAGCCCAAGCTGAGCCAACCGCCACTTTTCAATGCGATGAGATGCCGACGCTAATCTTGATGAGTTTGGATGCCACCGCTGACTCCCTATGTGGCGCACGTGCGCTTCTATGCGGTATTTAAAGGGATCACAGTGGAAAATTTCCTGTGGCCCCTATTGATGATGTCTAATGCCAAGGCCTCTCCTGACTTTGCTCCAGGGCCTCAGCAACAGGTCTCCTACAGTCCTTTGTAGCCTGACATTCCTGTCAGCATTCCTGAGCTCCTGTCTCTAGTTCCTGGTCTTCGTTCCTGTCTTCAGTTCTTGTGGTCAGTCTCCAGTTCCTTGGTTCTTCAGTGTCCCTTGCCTCCTGTGTTGCTCCTTGTCTTCTTGCCCTGCCTATCTGTCCTGCCTTCCCTTGGACGGATACCCAGTATTGACCTCAGCTCACTTCTTGGATTTCTCTTGATTGCCTCCTGCCACTGACCAGTGTCTAACTACTGGACCTTCCTTGAACTCTGTCTGCTACTGGCCATGGCCTGTTCACTGACCACCCTAGTATACCAGTGGCCTCTGATCGCTTCCTGACTTCAGGACTTCCTGCCAGGGATCCCAGCCTGTTTCAGGATATGCTTGGTCCATCCGCTCTGATCCTGCTGCGTTGAAGAATCTCCGTTTTCTGCAGAGGCCCCTTCCTAAGACTTGCCAGCCCCAGCACCCAAAGGTTCAACCTGAGGGGAACGAGGGCTGGTAAAGGCAAAGCTCCATTTGGGCCTCTACCTCATCCAACTCCCCCTGCCGATGATGGGGACCTGCAGGGCTCCTCCCTGCAGGTTGCGCCAACTCCCCCTCAGCCCAAGGGTTCATGCCCACAACACTGCTTTTTCTGCAGGTGATTTTTACCCTTCAAAAGCATATAGGTCTGAAAGTGCTAAACTAGACAGCTGGGTGTATTCCCTGCCTCCGAGAATGCTGCCATACAGTGCAGGTAAGAGTCCATGCATTATCGAACAACTTGCCTGCTTTTATGTGGACAGTTTAAAAAAAAAAAAAGACCTGTCAACCCCAGTAAATGGTTTTTGAACATTGCCCTTGGAGGAGGTAATTTTGTCATGAGTTACACCAATGTTCAAAACAGACTTACGCACATAAATCCACTTTGAAAATGATCCCAGCAGATGTGCCCGTATACCCTTACACCAGCTGATATGTGTGGGTAACATTTAAATGCATAGCCATCAAGCCTCAAAGGCTTTGGGTAATGTTTGGAGTTGTCTAGGTGTAAACACTGTGATTTGGAAATGTTCCCTGCTCTCCAGCCAAATTCCGTCCGGGTAACTTATTACCAGGATAAATGTAGCTGGATTCAAAGAGACAGCGATGGAGGCTGGGGTAGATTTTAGCCAGTGAGCACAGGGTTTCCAACACTACCCGGCTAAGTCTGGTTGGGAAAACTACCCGTCCTGAAGTTACTCGGACGTTAGCCAGGTATATTCAGCAACAGGCTTATCGCACGTCTACTTCATACTTTTTAGAATGCAAAAATAGGCAAGCAAGTGCAAACCTCAGCCTCTGGGACATGTGTGTGTACGTTTATTCATATAACAGGCAGGCGAGTTTATAAAGGACAATTTGGATGCCTAAAAACACAGTTTTACCTGCAGAAATCTTAGAAAATGTCTTAGTCCACTGCAGTGAACTTTAAAAGAGATCAACTGGGATCTAGTGGCATTGCACCAGGAAGTACATAACTGGGCATCGTATTCATTGTTTCCATGATAGATTTAGTGATATGTGACATTAATTAAGACAGAAGAAATATGAGAGAGACCTGTTGCCTTAGGTTGAAAGAACTTTATTTGCAAAATCTGCATGATGATGCTTTTTGTTCTTTCCTTGCGTATTTGCAAAATTTCCTGGTTTCTTATGTCCTTTTAACTTGCTTGCTAAAGTCTGACCATCATAACCGCGCTTCCATGTTTGAACTTGATCAGCGCAGGGGGAATTGGGGGTTTTCTGACTGAGGAAGTGCACAGCACAAACCTGTGAGCTGAATCCCTTCATGGAGAGGAAAACAAAGGAGAATCCATGTGCAGAAGAGTTGTTATATCTTGGAAATTTGTTTTCCTGCCTGATGGAGCCCTTCATATACCCTCCTGCAAATCATACTTTGGCACCCAATAATTTGGATTTGCTTTTCTTCCCAATATCTGAGCGTTCTTTAAAGTTACAGCGTGCCAATATCATATGTCCAGCTGACTTTGTGGGGCTACTGCATAACAGCTTCTGAAGCGAAAAGATGACACCCTCTCAGTTTTGGGATTTCTAAGCTCCAGCTGAGTAAATTGATTTTCCCAAGATACCATAGGGCAGGTTTTCGCAGCCACCGATAGGAGCTGTAACTCATTATCCATCTGCCTGTGACATCTCTTGAATGAATCGTCTTTACAATTTAAGAACTGGGGGCCATAAAACTCATCTAGTTTTCTTCTTTGTTTTCAGGAACCTGTAATAACTGCACCTGCTACCTTTTCAGTCTTGAAGAAGCGGGTGAGTAGACCTTTTTAAATCATGACCTTTAAACAGTGACCCCCCAGCCCCATAAAACCCAGGTGTTCGGCAGCATTTAGAGCTTTC